>NW_010138206.1:56866-77167 GCF_000699245.1 Pterocles gutturalis | reverse complement strand
CCCCCACCCCCCCGGCCCCCCGCCGTGCCCGCAGCATCCTTTCCCCCACGTCGAGCTCCTTTTTATTGACTAGATCCGTAACGTGTGAAGGTCACTGCCTCGCTTCACACGTCTCCGCAGTGCCGTATTTCCACATGGAGCCACTTCAGTTTGTCAATATTAACATCTGTTCCTATTTAACACCTGCCACTGCCCCAGCACAGGCGGGTGTCACGCACAGACACAGCCCGGCACGCCGCTCTGCAGGGCGAGAGGAGGGGACGAGCCGCACGCTCCGGTTCATCTGCTCATCCAGGGTGTCCAAACACAGGCTCGGTTGTGCTCCCCGAAGAGAACAGCAAACCTGCAAAGCATCTCACCCGCTGCAGGGACGGACGAGGATCGGTGCTGGAAGCTGTTGTTTGCTCTGACGGAGTTGTAAGCAGCAGCTCTAGCCATGTTCCTGCCATTTATCCAGCAGATCAATTGTTTTCACTGCAGCGGTGGGAAAAAAAAACAAACCCAACAAAACCAGCCCACAACTCCAAGCTGTGAACTTTCTGTCAAGATTTCCCGTAGTCGGAGTCTGGCCTCCCTGGGGTCCTTGTTATTATGAAAAAATACCAGCGTGTGAATGCTAGCAGCTCCAAACATTCGTGCGGCTCACGATTCATTTCTCATTCCCCTAACTCTTTAACGAATCTGTAACACACCGTGACAGCTGAGTCACAACCAGAGATGGGCTGATGCTGTAAAATCCTTCTCCGCATGAGAACCGTCTCCAGGGCTGTTGAACTCAAAGGATTTTACAGACTTTTTAAGCTGCATCCCACTGTGGGCCCCAATTTTGAATAAAATCCTGCTCTCTAGCATTTCCCATTGCCCAGCATCGTCTTCCCAAGCTCCCTGCCCAAGGAGCCAGATGCTACAGTACATCATGCTGTGCAATGACTTTGCTGAAGCCCCAAATCCCATGGCATGAACCCCAAATCAGAGCTGAGTCCAAGCTCAGCCTATAGAGAATGTATCAGGCTTTGGGACTCAGGCTAATGCTGGCCACACGATATGGCTCTTGATAGTCAAATAATAACTTCAAGCATTATTTTGACATTGCTCACATGGCACAGCCAAGCACAAGGCTTCTTGTATTAGCACAAGAGTACTGGGAATGTCAGATAAAGTAAGAATTGATTTCAAAGCAAAGGTAGATGTTACAATTTCACTCTAACTGGCTTTCGTTTCCACGTGCCTTTGCATTTCGCAGTTGTGTCTGTGAGCAGAAATACCTGTAGATAAGCCTGCTCCTGGAGAAGTGCAGTTGTGCAAGCTGAGAAGTCCAGGGAAACATCCAAGGGAAGACTAATAACTAATAACCAAATGGAAATCTGTTCAAATGGCTTCTTCAAGGCTCATCTGCCACTGTACATTCCTGCCATCCCAGTCATGATGGTGGCAGCTCCAGTACAAACCACACAAATCAGAACACCACCGAACAGACGCAGCCGCTTACTGACCACCTCCGTGACCATTGGGACAAAGGCGATCCTTCTGTTGCTGAACAGGGCTCTTCACTTTCACATTCCCTTGAACGACAGGGAATTTCACTTTCACATGAGTAATGTGTCTCGTGAAAGCAATGGCCAACTGGGACATCATGACAAAGCCTCAAAATATTATTTCTGTAGAAAAATCCCAGTAGAATAAATTTTGTATACTCCTATTTAATTAATAGTGTGGACAATTGCTTGCAGATTCTCCATGGCAATCAGCCAAGCTCCACAGCTTTCAAAGGGGTTTCAAGTATCTTAGTTTTCCACCTCCAAAATTCTCTCACTCCTCTGACAAGACTTCCTGCTGATTTGCAGTTCAAGTAAAAATCTAGCAGTTCCTTATCATTTCAAATATCTGCCTTGAAATTCCATTGTTTGTTTTGTATCTGTTTATTTGTTTAAAACAAGTTTTATGTCTATTCAACTGTGCCCGCCTTGCGAGGAATTTTACAGGCTTCTAATTCTATGCAGACAGTATCTGCTATAAATAGGAATGACTGGTCACCATATGAAGCAATTACAGTGGTTCTGGTCCTTCTCAGCTCCTAAAGATGACGAAGATGAGACAGGGGAAAAAAAAAAAAAAAAAAAAAAAGGGGAAAGGGAGAGGACATATTCTGCACCCCCCAAACTGCAGGAAGATGGCAAATCTCCATCTGTACAGTGATGGAAGCTGTGTGCTACAGCTAGTAGGGGTAATGTGGAGAAGGTGAATTTGGTAACTCAGGAAGCTGATCTTGAAGGAACCAGAAATTTAAGCAATCCTAAATGCTTTCTAGTTCTCCATTTCTTCCAGCGTCTCTTACTAAATTAAACCCTTTCATGCACAATATTCCCTCTGCTTTCTGCAGAAGCACCAAGATTCTTTCGAATATGTTTTGTTCTCGACTAAGGGACTGGAGGATATCGAGGATATCGAGGATATCAGCCACAGCGTAACCCAGGGCAAGTCTCAGGGAGTGCACTTGATAGTCCTGTGTTGTCGTCAGGAAATAACAAGTTCACACATCTAGGTCCCATGGCCTCAGGGGAACAAGTGATGCCTTGATTCAGAAACACAAATCTAAATGGTTGAAGTGTAAAATATTGGAGCAAGAAGCACTATTACAGACTATAATGAGAAACAGGCTAGAAATCTCTAAAGACCAGATAAGCTGGTTGTACGATGCTTCGAGTGATGGCTAGAGCTCTGAAAAACTGAAGATGTAACAGGAAAGTTTTCCCTAAATGACTGAATAATACAAAGACAGCAAGATTAAAAGCTGTCGGTACAGGGGAGTTCAGCACTGGAAAGGAATAAGGAAAAAGGAAAGGACATTTGGATAGTTCTTGCACAGACTTTCACAGGACTGGAAATGTATGAAATAATAGCTGACATTCAGCATCTGCCTTTGCTTCTTTCCCTGAACCTTGCTACAAGCTTCTGTCCTTGCTGGTAAGTGCAAGAGAAGAAGTGTTTGGAAGGTACTCTCTAGAGATAGGAAAATATACAGTAGCACACAAACGTGGCAATATCCAGATTTACCTTTGTAAAGATCTTCTGGGGCTTAACAATTCCTCTGTACAGATTTCCTCCAGCTGCCCAGTTACCGGTTCATACACACTCAGTGGTCTTTGACTATCGAATATCCTCAAAAGCATGAGCAGCAGCAGATTTTTGACAGATCCCTCTCACTCACACACCAGAAAACAAGGAATAATATGTGGGAAATGAAGTCTGATAAGCTTTCAGGCCTGCAAATTGCCTCACTTAGATTTGACCTTAGAAGCAAACTCAATCCCCGAGCAGCGTTAGCTGGTTTCAGACCACTGGCTATCTGTCTTGTAATCACAGATCTCACCTCGTGTCTCGCACAGCTTTCTTCTGACATTATTCACAACCCAGAGAGAGCACCCAAATACAAATGCTGTCAAGAATAATGATTAAAAGAAGAAAAATCTTCAGAAAGAGATATTACAGCTGATGTTGAGCTTGTCCTGACAGCAACCCCACCATCTTTCTGTTGCCTTCAGAAAACCAGAGATGGAAAAGGGAGAGACCTTGCCAGTGTGTGGGCTGGGGGCATCGACTTCCAGCCGATGTCACCAGGCTGGGAGATGGATGAGGCTCTTCCAGGGCTTAAGCCCCACTTCTGAAACCACGACACACTCTGCTCTTTAAAGTGTCTCAGGAAGAAAAGCTCTCCATGAGGCAGAAGCAAATCTGGATCACAGGTAGAATAAATCCCATGACGGTGTGGTCTGGCTAAGCCTCTTCCAAGCCCCGTGGAAGGCTAGTGAGCGAAAAACCACCCAAACATTTACTCTCACTGTAGTTCTGATACCTCAGTGGGAGGTAACAGCAGATATTGTTTGCCTTAAGGGACATACATTCGTTACTGCGGGCAACGGCCTCCCCAGATACACTGGCTTGGCTTAGAGACCATGTTTGCAAGACATAGTGTTCCTGGAGTCCTCATTTCAGATAATTGCCCTCTATTTACCTGCGAAACCTTCCCAGCGGACTGCGATTTTCAATGCAGTACTAACAGGTCATATTACTCCCAGAACATCGCAAAGACACAGCGCTCGCTGCAGACTTTAAAAAGAGTTTTGCAAAAAATCAGCAGGGCCATACGTAATACTCCTGGCACAAATACCTGCTTCCCGACTGTCTCCAGCAGAATTACAAACAGGAAGATGACTTAGAAGGTCTCTGTGTGTGTGGTACAGAGACGCACCAGGATGAATACAAAAGGTGTGCAAGAGAACAGAAATGTTCACCAGCACCAAAACGTCAGACTCGCTGCCTGAGCCAGGAGCCGTGACTCAGGGTGGTCACAACGTGCCCGGGTTTTGCTGTGGTCTGGGGTTTGGCTGAGGACCGTGTTCTCACAGCTGTGGAGCAAGGGGATGACTTCACAGGGACTCATCTTGAATAATGAGATTCATCTTTAGTATTCCCAACACACGACAAGAAGTAAATCAGGGTCTTCTGAGTAGGACTTGGAAACAAGGACATAGGCTTTCACCATCTGTTATTTTTTATAAAAGTGGGGAAGGGAAGATGTGGAGTGATCACAGAAACACTCATCCTTCCCAAGCACCAAAAGTATTGTGCTGACAGGAGTGATCTTGGAGAAGGGAGAAAACTGGGGAAGATAGTGAATGTGAACTTCATGGAAGGAGAATTTTTCAGTTTCAGCTTTCCATGTGATTCTCCCACTCAATTTTCTACCAGCAAAGGAATTCACCTGGACTTCAAAGAGGGAGAACGAGTCATACTTCTACCTGGAGAAACATGTCAGCCCAAAATGGACATATGGATGCCTTAACCTAAACTTTTCAAAAGTGATTTGAAATTGGTGATGAATTCCAGTGATATGGAAAGTTATGTTTAAAGGATGCTCAGTGTGGTCATCTAAAAATCAAATCACACCAAAGCCTAAGCAGGACAGTAAGTCACAGGTAAAAATAAGGCCCTTGGTTTAGCTCATGGAACAGCCACACTGCATGAAATGATACTTCACCCAGTGCAGATACACCCACAGAAACATAACAGTGATCACAACTTGTAATGAGCAGAATTTGCATTGGTTTTGCCAAAAGCATGTAATGAATTAGTAATCCCCAGCAGAAGTTAGAACGCTCACATTCCCCAAAAGATGAAAGAATGGCTGAAAGTTGTGGCAAAACGCTTTCCTACTTCAAAATGCTCTGCAGAAGGGAAGAAAAAAAAAAAGGGGGGGACAAAATGAATACGAACAAATTTTCACGAGCAGTGCATTCCTCTTTGATCAGCTCTGCTAGGTAGTAAATACTATATGCACAAGTACATAACCGCTAATTGAATCAGCTGTATGCTTTAATAATTGGAATTGACTGCAGAGACTTTCCATGGGTATTTTCCCAGGACCCCTCTCCCCAGCATATCCGTTACATTTCTTGTCTTATTTGCTCACATTTCAATTTTAAATCCCGCCATTCCTAACATGACAGCAGCGCTTTCAAGAGACTGCCTGGGCCCGGAGAAGGCTGTCAGAGCTCACACGCCGATCCGAGGCGAGGGAGCCTGATTAAAAACCTCATTGTGTCAGCCAGGCAATCAGATGTTCATTATCCTATGACACACGACTACTGAAATGGAACATTCACATATTTTAAACTGGAGAGATTTGTACTTTAATATAATTATTTTTGAAAGATTCTTCATCAGAAAGGTTAATAAGAGCAATATAGGTTAATAACAGCACTAAGGCAGCTGACATAATCAGATAATTGACCTTATTGATATGTTAAGTGCCCTATGCTTCACCTTGGGATGTGTGACTGCTCTCCACAGTCAATTATCTTATAATGATGCCTGCTTCTTAAGGTCTTATTGCTTGAATATTGGACTTCATCCAAGGTTTTCAGTGTACCCCCCCCTTCCTCCTGCAAGCCCTCGCCTGTCGGATTGCTGCTCCACTTTCACCTAGGACTATGCTTAAATACAACTGGCACTTTTCATAAACACGCCGATGCAGAGAGGGTAACTGATTGCCTACGCAGTTTGTTTCCTTCATCAAAACTGGGGTGGATTCCTGTTTTCTTCCCTTAGCAGGGAACAGCTCTCTGCTCTGCACAGCCTCTCTGGGGCTGTTCCCAGGCACGGGATGCCCAAAGCGTGACACTGCCGATGCTCCTGCCCTCCTGCCCACCAAACTGGCCAGAAACGGCTCCAGAGCCTGGCACAGAGGGGTGCCATGTGGCGTATGAAGCCTCACTTGCTCTCCTTTCACAGGATTTCTCCCATGAACAGGGCTGTTCACTCAGGCTGCCTTCACAGACCCACAGTGAAGCCTTTACTTTTCACATTACATCAAGAATAAAAAATAATAATAAAAAAAAAAGCCGTATCTGCATGAAAGCGAATGGCCATTTTCCCCAATTTTTCCCTCCAGAGAGGTGCCGTTCCCAGCCTGATTGCACACATGCCCACTCCAAACTGTGCTGAATTTTCCAAACAGAGCACATATCTACGCAGGAGTGAGGCTGGTGAGGAAGATACGGGGCTGGGCGTTACCTGGCTTAACCTCCCAACCCTTAGCTAAGAGCAGTGTTTAGGATGCTGCTGTTATTAACATGTGCCCCTTATAAACAAGTGGAAAACAATATGCAGCCATGGTGGGGTCCAAAGGAGCTCTTACTGAACTGCCACAGCATATACCAGCCTCACTGCACGCACACCAGCGGTGTGCCCGAGCTCAAACACACCCTGCGCTGCCCTGCCCATGATTTCTCTTCCTCCTGATACCCCACGGAGAGCAAGGGAATGGCTAACGGTCCGTGCGGGGCAAAAGGGCTCGAGGGTCACGCGAAGGGGCCGGTCCGGAGGGGTGATGCTCGTGGGTGCCCAGCAGACAGCCCCTGCCCGGTCCCACAGCAGGATGGGTGCTGACATCTTTCCTCAGTTGGATTTTGCTCATGGCCATGCAAACGGTGTCCTTACCTCAAGGATGGCAAAATTAACTCCGAACATGCCAGAGAGACAAAGTTTTGGCTACATTTGGGTTTCTCTTTCTTTCTACTTGAAACAAAGGCAGTGTGTTTCAGGGGGAGGTGGACAGGATTTTGGAAGGGGAACAGAAAAGCCCAAACTCTGAGCTGCAGGTGCCGGGAGTTTGAAAAGCGTTTGTGATCCCCGCCGTCTGCCTCCCATCTCCCGTTCCTCCCCTCTATCTGCCGCCTGATCTCCCTCCCAGGCGCCTAGGCACACTCTGAAACATGTCATTTGCTCAGCACCGAATCCTCTTGTCACCTCACAGGCTTCAAATTGCGCTAATGCTCAGCTAAAAGGCATGAGCTGATTTTGTGGAAGGCTGGGTAGGAATCGACCCTCCGGAGCACCGACCAGAACGGGGCTGCACCGCAGAGGCCAGCGAAGACGGAGATTTACTCCGCAACCACTGTGAAAATGAGAGTTGGAGGGGAAGCCATTATTTCCAACGCATTTTCTAGTTCTTCCCCAGCACGTCTTTGAAGCGCTCTGTGGTATTTTCACCTCTAACTGATGTAAATGGCAGGCCAGTCTAATGCTGTCCCGCAGTTTAACAAATGCGATGGCAAAATGGAATGGCAGGCTGCTATTTGGTAGCACCTCAGGCAGGACTCTCCAGCAGCAATCTGCTGTGCTCCAGGCTTCTCGCAGACATGAGAAATGAAGGATTGCTCTGAGCTATTTATTAGTAAACCTGTTCTCTGCAGTTTTACCTGTTGGGACTGCTCTGATCATCATAATTCAACAAATAAAATTTAATCTGTGCGAGCTGCTATCAGTTAATATCTTAACGGGGATATCTTTGCAGCAGTCTTAGCCCAGTAGTCCAATTAAGTTGCGCAGGCAGGGTATCTTCCATAATCTCAGGCACTTTGAAAGCTTTGGGGATGTATCTGCTGAAAGAAAATTGCCTCATCCTGGCACCAGTACTTTCAGCAAGACAATGCAGGGCTGTAGTTGCCTCCGTGAGCCAAAGCATAAAAATACAAAAGGTGCAGCAGGCTGAAGCAAACCAAAATAGCCCAGGAAATACTAAAATAATTTCTGCCTGACAGTCTCCTGCCTGCAGGGCAGTGGGCATGGCCATTCGCTCTGAAGCCACACTAGCCATCAAGGTCCCCTTAGTTCCCTCCTGGAACTGGCTTTTGATTTTCAGGGAGGGAGGACAGATGGTCAGCTTTAGCTCAGCACAATCCCTCTCACCTTGCTGCCTTTCATTCATTTTTAATACACCACTCGTGGACTGCTGGGGGCGGCTGGGAAAATGTAGATGTCTGTGATTCAAGTGAGGAGGAAGAAGGAAGCCTACAGGATGCTTTTAGCTGCTTTCCAGCTCAAATGGAAACACATAACATGAGGTGATCGCATCTGGTCCAGGCAGAGTACTTGTGACGGCAGGAGAGGTTGCGGTTGTCCAAAACGCTTTAAAGTTTGCAGGAAAGAGACTCTGCACACCAACAGACATTCCCACCTCCAGCACTCGCCTGTGATGAGGTTTTACAGCTCTTCCCATAACATTATCTATTAGTAGCCACAAAGCATCCAAGCAGAACAAACGGATTTAAAGGAACCAAGAAAAAATATGAGCTCAGAGCAACACATTTTGCTTCCGATCCATCACATACCAGACCAGAAAAGTCAAACTGGCCCCATTAAATACACCATCCTGGTGCTGCACGGGGCAGGGGGAGGCACACCCAGAAGGGCACAAGTCAATATCTGTTCCACTGACAAGTGAAAACAGAAGTTGAAAATATCCTGCTGCTCTAGGTCTGCTCTGAAAAGGATCCTCAGAAGCAGATTCTCTTTGGAGTGCCAGGAATTTTTTGTCCAGGCACTTCTCTGGGAGGAAGTCAAAGGAACCGAGGATCTGGCCGGGGAGGCTCAGCTTGCCCCCGTGCCGGAGAGCTCTGCTCCCATCGGCAGGGTGCTCCATTCCCCTGCGGTTCAGGGACTTTTGCTGGGATGAATTTCAGCCTGTGACAGTGTGTCACATTCAAGCATTTCCTCCCTGACATACCAGTGCACCCCAGTTAATGCCCAGTAACAGTGTAATAACTCAGAGGAGCACCCCTGCGACTGATGTAGTTACAAGGAAGGGAAATCCTCGCCTGCCAGACGCTTCAGGCTGGGGACAGACAGTGAACAGAGATGGCTAGCCCTCATTTTACCACCAACAGGGTGGCTGTACCCCTTTGGATAGGAACTGGATGGTAATTAAGAACCTGACTGACCTTTTAGACACTGAAGTCAAGTCTTTTCAAAAGCTCTGGGTCTGGTCTGTTGTCATCCATTAAATTGATAGCTTCTCATACCACAGCCAGGCCACTGGCAGGGAGCTGCTGGGGCTCAGGAGGAGCGGCTGTGGGGCTGCTCTTCCCCAAGGCCAGTCTATCTGCAGAAGGGATAAGATGTGCAGAAGCGCTCAGTTGTCCTAACTCCATCCCTGATGATGCTCATGCGGGGTATTGGGTAGAAGCAGGCTTAGACCAACCCTGAGTAGCACTGAAAATCCCATATTTTCTCTCTGAATAAACCATAGCCAATCCAAGACAGCTCACACTGTTTTAAAGTGCTACAAACATTGCCCAGTTTGCAAAAAATACTCACCAGCTCTCACAGAAAGCACTGGGACTGTCTGGAGCTCACGAAGGGGAAAACTTGAGTAGAGGAGTGGTGCTGGGTCCATACGATCGGCTTATAAACACTCTGGTGGACTGGAGCTACTCCACGACCACGTAAAGCTAGTGAGCAGCTGGTCACCCGGGAGGGAGGGGAAGGAAGGAGCGAGGTCCCAGTCTCAATCATTTGTACATCGTCCCTGTGGGGAAAGAGGCTCCAACATGAGCTGAACCCTAATTAGGCATGAAGGAAACCTGTCAACATCCTAATCCGTGCAAAACATTTCAGTCAGAGTTCACACCACATTAGACATCAGAGAAGCAAAAGACAAATCCCTGAGAAACAGCTTCAGTATTGCTGCTGCTTACAGAAGGCTTTGGTTTAGGCCAGTGAGAATCTTTGGAGCAAGGAGTCCCATTTGCCTGTTTTACTGCATCAGCTACCAGGACATTTATAACACACAGCAGTGATGAATAAAGTGAAGCACGGTACAAACTCCGAGTTGAATCCCTTTCCTCTCCTGAAGTTCTACAGCAGAGCCAACACCTGCAACTGCATTTCAAAAAATCCAGTTTGTACAAAAGTTGAGAAATAACCACTGTCACAGTTGGATGGTGGCATAATTAAAAATGTAATTTCTGTGTAAGCACATAGCAGTGCTCTAGGAAAAGGGTGTCACCCTTTATTGAGGGCACATGCAGGTATTTCAGTGAACCACATAAATTAGGTACGAAACTAGGCTATGGAGTCCAACTGTTCTGAACAAATACCTACTTACTGAGTGTGAAAGGACACATTGCTTTGACTGTTGGGAAGCATCACTTATTCTAACAACTACTGACATAACTGTTGAATGCCAGCTCCAAACATGTCCCATGGATACCACGAAGCCACTTGTAAGGGTATCAGGCAGCAGCAGTTCTTGAAGTCAAACAAATCCAATGAAAGCAAGAACATGGCAGGACACTGTGGGCAGGAGTGGGATGTGTCCCTGTCCCCCTGCAGCTTCGGGGAAGCTCTGTAGCCACTTTGGGCATCTATTTGCCCTCTGCGGACCGCAGATTGCAATAGCTTAACCTTCCTTCGCAAAGTCCTGTCTAACACTCCTCCCTGTGCATTTCTCACTGAGATTTACAAAGGAGCAGAAGGGAGCCAGTTGTTAAAATCAGATAAGCTCCTCAGAAATTCCCAGCTGCTATTATTTAGCCAGATTTGACACTCAAGCAGGCAGCTGTGGTTTGCTGGACCCCACGGTAGGACTTAGCAGTCTGCTTTTCACAGGTGCGTGAGACACTCCCATGTCCTCAAAAAATCTTGGAGGAGCCTCTCAAAAAAAAAAAAAAAAAAAAAACCCAAAAAACCCCCAACCAAAACCCACGGCTTCTATTTCCAGGAAGGATTTCAGCAGTGTTTAGAAATTCCTAAAGCAGCAGCACTGAACGATGAGCTACGGGCCTCTGCAGCCTCTCGGGACAACTCATCCAGCTCAGAACCAGGCAATTGCCGGCCCCGGCTTCTGACCCAGAGACGGGCATCGCACACCAGTGCAATGCAAGTGTCTGTCTGGGTGCAGATCATCTGCTGCCTTCGCAGCAGTATTTGAGGAGCTCAGGAAGGAAGCAGAGCTTCCCAATATGAACTTAGAATAAAGCTGATACAAAAAAGACATACCTGTCAGGCTGGTAGGATTTGAAACAATAAGCCTGATTCTTCCAGCACTGTGATTTCCTACTGTTGTGCTTGCATAAAGTCATCTTAGCTTTTCCTGCTAATAAATGAGAAGACAATCTGACCCAGCCTGTTCATTGAAAAGCTCTGCAAAAGAAACCTCAGGAATATTTTATTCCTCCCACATTAAGAACATACAGAACATACAGAGAAATTTACCGTCACATAATGATCCCTATTATGCAAAGTGAGGCTGACAAAATTTCCATCATTACATCCCTGACAAGTACTCAGAACTGCGGGGGCTTTCAGGCTTTCTTTTGAAAGAAAGAAAAAACCTGCAAAGTAGATTTAATGTCTTAAATACCGAGCAGGAACTTCATCCTCTCCCTATTCACAAACACCTTAAATACATCTCCTTCCTTCACAGCTCGTTAATCCCTACTCCTCTGCTCCTCAGGCATTTAAATTCCTTCCCCAGATCTCACACAGCAGAGGTGTTTGTATGGTGTTTGATCAGCACTCCCCAGCTCTGAACACCCTTTACTGGTTTTGAGTGACCCCAGATCATCACGAAATCAGCTGAGTGGGATGGTGAGGACCTTGCTGGAACCCCAAGCCCTTGTGCTGTTGCCAAACCATAATTTCCCGAGACGTTTTCTCCTATTTGTGCATCAAAAAAATGCCCATCAAATGGTTCAATTATAACGGAAACATTGATTAAAATCCTGAATCTGAAGGACAAGCAGACTGGAGTGATTTAGTTACACTATTTTAGGGCAGCAATACACGTTGCAGGGTGCAAATCTGACCCAGTTACTCTTTGGTTGGAGGCTCCGAAGGGGCCAGCGCTGACCCCAGAACCCTGAGCGATGACACCGGCGGGTGATCTGCTCTGTTACCCAGCACGGTCTGCACACACAGAGCTGCCTTCCAGGGTCATTTCCATCCTCCTCATTGCCATTCAAATACCAGTATAAGTAAATAACAAAGAAACGTGCAAGGAGTGTGCATGTCAGGCTCAGAGGCACAGCTTCCACTGCCTATTTTGCCTTCCTTGGTTTTTTTTTTTTGTCCTTTCTGTGTGTCCGCATTTCCCCTCCTACCTCACATCTGCACTTTTCCTACTCTGATGTCCTTACATTTTCCACGACAGCTATTCAGACCTCCTCCTCAGCCTGGGTCCCTTCTTTGCCTCTCTCCAGCCTCCCTAGCAGGCTTTCTTCCCTCTGCTGCTCAGCGGAGGAAGAGCAGAGCCCAAGAAAGTGAATGAACATCACACCGGGGTGACTGCTCCCGGCACTCTCCCTCTTGTGCACACTGTGGGCCAGGCACACACGTGAGCCCCAGAGCAGTAATTAAGGGATTTTAGGAGGATAAAGCCCTTGGAGGGCTTCAGCAGATTGACACATGGTATTTCTTCTTAATAACGTCTGTCCTGAAACGTATCGGATCCGTGTGCCGCTGCGTTTCCGGCAATTTGTAAGAACTGTTCAATGTGTAGCCAGCTGGAACGCACAACAGCACATAATTGTTCTATTACTGCAGACTTCAATTGTTTCTCTTTTATTCATTAAATGGCCATTTATTGGAAGAAAGGTCCTTTTTTTAGATGCATTTTTACACAGCTCTAGATTGGACTTGCCAGGACCGAGCAAGGGCAGACCTTCCCTTTTCTCACTGTGCTCTTGGAAGGAAAATGGGGAGCACAAATGCTGGAATTTTTGGTTTTTTTTTTAATGGAGATGTTGAAAGCCTTTCACATTCTGCATTGGAACAAAAACAAGGCCTTTTGAAATGCTGCATGGGAGTCAAAGGAGAAGGCCACCCACGCTGACTACGGGATTGGTGAGAGCAAGGGTCTGCTCCACCGCAGCCCTGAGCGCGTCTCCTTGAGCCCAGAGAGCGCCCAAGGGCTGACGTTAGGGAACGACAGACTGCTGTTGAGAGGCCACACAGGGCAAGGGAGAAAACCAGCCGCCTTATGGTTACGGTGCTCACCTGGAAGCCTGGAGATGTGATGACTTGCACTGAGGTCCCAGGTGAGTGCCGGTGGTGCAAGTCTCTGTTTCAGACCAGCAACTCCCTGGAATTCCATATTTCTTGAAAAAAGTCTCACCAACACCCAAGAAACATCCCACATCGACCTGAAAAGCATTGTAGAATTGACTGCACTGTCTCGAGAACTGTTTCCCCTACAATCAGTATTATCTTGATTTGCAAGCTTTTTACACTATACAGGAGCCAAAACTCAATCCCAGAAACTCCAGGTCTGAGATTCCCAATTCTCATTTCAACTGTTGCTCCCCCAGCAGAAAAGCAGAAGGTGGGCACGTTAACCAGTGCGTTCCCGTGTGGGCAGACCACCCTACCTGGCAAGCTGAAGCTGGCTTCACTTCACAACAACAAAGTGAAACACCACATTAAAATGTAAACACACAAAGCAATTCCTCTCGCTCTCCTAGCCTTTCTTTAAGCTATTGAAATGGCTTTAAAAAAAAAAAAAAAAAAAGGCAAGACGTAATTGTTTCCTGTGCAAACGTTGTGCCAGACTTTATTTTTATGGGCTGTATTTATTGACTTTAGCTGTTTTTCCAGTACGCTGCACAGTGTTAGACTTGGCAGGAAGTCCTACAAAGTGAAATAACATCTCAGAAAAAGTGGGAATTCTCATGGTTTGGCGTGGTCAAAGAAAACCCCAGCCAAGCAAACTTCTGACCTCCTCTCATGTCAGACGCAAACCCAGGCCAGCCACTAGATCAGACTCTTGGCTCCTCTGAGGTCACCTGAAGATTTGGGGGTGTGATCCAACACCCAAGTGAAGTTATTTGCCCCCATCTGCAGAGTTTCACTGCGAGCACCTATTTGCCAATGCAGTTCCAGGCAGAAGATCGGTACCTTCTGCAGACACCGCTGAGCTTTCAGGGGAGCGAAACAAGACATGCAGTCTCCCCAGGAGCCATTAGGGAGTTAATTGCAGCTGTTCAAGAGTTCGGTCTTAATGTGCCCATCAACTCCAGGCACTGGCTGTACTTCCCAGGATTTTGTACACATCTGAGACAGATGTCTCCGAGGCAATCAGCACCATCCCCCATATACAACGAAGAAGAGAGAAGACAACTGAAAAGATTTATGTTGGATGGAATGACAAGCTCAAGAGTTGAACTGCACATGGCATTTCTGGGAGCTTGCCAGCTCCGAGTTTAGTGTGTTTTGTGTACTTCACTCATAACTGTTTATTGTGACAGGTAAACACTTGTTTTGAAAGCTTGCAGGCGTACTATTAAAACAGAACTGTTCCTGACACAGTCAAGCTGTGCTGTCAAATGTTTATCTTGTGAATGATGGATGCTGGCTTTCCTTTTCGTTCCTCTCAGGCTGCGCGGAGCAGATTTGAACAGTCTCTCCCAACTTGTTTGGGCTCATTGCACCTGGGGGACATAGCTGAATAGCTGATGGGCCAGAGAGCAGCCCCGCAATTAGCGGCCCATATGCCAATACATGAAGGTGATGGAGAGAACAAAAGAGGAACAACAGAGTCAGCTCAGTGCCAAGTCTGTCTGCAAATGCAGATGTTGAGGTTTAGAAACTATATTAGAGTTCAAGAGAGAGCATCATTTCCAGCGCTCAGAGCATCCTAGAGACACGTATCACAACTCAAAATCTGGAGACTTAGTCTAACTAAAAAAGTTAAAAGCAACTGTAACTAATTTTTCACAATTTTTTTTTTTTTAACTCTTCTTTTTAAAGTAAGAAACTAGAAAATCTGGAAACAGTTAAATCAGGGTACTGGATGTATACCTAGTCTGTGAATCTGCAGATAATCATGAAAGTTATTGGCAAAAATGAACAGAGAGTCTTACGGGTGAAAATTAAAATTCTCCACTTGGTGCAAATATGCTGTCTACAGAACTACAGGAAAAGCCTGTGGGGGGAAAAAAAAAAGACAGAAATCTCTGTGTATCTTTGTGTAATTGCATATGTTACAAGGCTGTGGAATTCTGCAACGATCCCATGGGATTTCAAGTGGATCTCAGATATTTCAGTGTGTCAGTTATAGATTGAGACATAAGACTTTGGGGGGAAAAAAGTACAATTTTTGATTAGATGAAATAGCATCAGATTTCCATGAAAAATGCAAATGCTTAATGAATTCACTGCTAATGCAGTTCTGCTGCTGCTTTGTTCTGGGGCAGTGGTACTTCAACCACAGCTTGGCTGACCTGCACTGGGCGTAGCACTGGGGCCAATTTAACCAGCACCACTGTAACGGTTACCTGGGGGGAGCACGAGAACAAGATCGATAATTCCCGACTGATTTGAGGAAATCAGTCTTACACGAGACATAAGCCATGGAGCTGACCACCTCAGGAAGCATCGGAAGGGTTCATCTCGCACAGGAGTCAAAGCAGGGCTGAGTATTCTGCAGGATACTGAAAATATTAGGGATGTTAAGATTAATATGTTAAACAGTTCAGTGCAAGTGCTTAGATAGTATCTAACTCCAAGGGCAAGAGAAGAAAAGAGCCTCTCACCACCAATCTGGAAAGTCAGTTGGTCCACATCCCAGTTAACTGTACAGAGGTCTGCCATACAGAAAAGCCTGTACACTAGTCAGGCTATTTCAGAAGGTGGAATTAGGACTTTCCTGCCTAGGGAGACACCTACATTACACCTTGGATCCATCCTGAACACAGAGAATTTGTGCAGGGCTGTTACCCAGTGGAGGGATCACTCTGAACCCATTATGGACTGCACACATCGCATCCCTCTGGCAGGAACAGCTGGTGACCCATAAACACGGCAAAGCTCCGGAGCTGCGGCAGAGCCGTTGGGGAGGTTTATGCACGGCACATCGGGACTCCAGCTGGCAGGTCGGGCCGGCGGGCGCTCCTGGGGGGTGTCCCTACCTGCCCAGTAAGGAAGGCTGAGCTCACTCTGCCTGGCTCGATACTCCAGCTCTTCACAATTTTTGGATGAGCAGAGTGAGCCTGTCCTGCATCAGCGGTCATGTCACCACCACGGGACTGGGTATTTAAGGTCCTAAAGTCGGATTTACTTTTTCATCAAACCATGGCCTTAGTAAGGGAGTAGAGCTTAGACAAGCACTCGCCCGGCATTTACCTCTTTGTTTAATTTGCTCTTTCAGAGTAAAATATTTCCTCTCTCTCTCCCCCCCTTACAGCTGTTTCTGTTACAGTGTTTTCTGACCCCAAAACACGAATCGCCAGGAGTTACCACACCAGGACCAGTTCCTGGGGTGCTGAGCATCCTCCCCACTCTGAACTCCGCTGAAGTTTAGGCAGAACAGGCTGGTTACAAGAGGGCTTCTGTCTGTCTTTCCCCCAGATTTAGTGATCAACAGAGCAAACTACTTCCCCATTTTCCTCCCAAGGAAAAGTGCGCTGTGTCTCGTGCACAACAAGAGGTGATCTCTGTGTCGTGCGTCTCTGCCGAGCGTTGCTTTTGTCCTACCAAATAAAATATATGAAAAAGGCAGTAATAAAAAAGCATTAAGACTCACACAAGGCTTGTTAAATGATTTAGATCTTCATAATGTACAGCATTTTCCTGGTAATTAAGTTCGAACATTGAGTTGGGCTAAATGCTTCCCACTGTTAGGTAACACTTTAAATGCTCCCTCACACCCTCTGATATTTTTCCTCTACCGCAGCCCTGACAATCAAAGGTGGTTACTTTGAAAAGTGCAGCAATTGCCTCGGATTGATGGGGCAGAGCCCAGCAGGGCGAAGTCCATCACGCTGCCCTTACACCGCCGCACAAGCTCAGCCAGACCCCAACACTTGTAAAGATCTGGGTGGAACATACGGCCTCTTTGTCTAAAAAGAACTGAAAACCTGGAAAGAGGGGGAAGAAGAGGAAAGGAGTTGCATTTTTATGTGAAGTGGGAGGAAGAGGAGGTAGATGCTCTCTGCTCATGTTTTTGTTCTATTTTTCTAAAGTTTACACCGAAAAACAATTTCAAGAGAAAGTCCTGGCCTGCCGGGGTAACAAGCTATTTGCCCCTAAGCAAAGATCAATGGTTGTCCCCATTTTCTTTCCCACCTCCCACCCAACACATTCTTTACAAAACAGTTCTTGTTATTACAAAAGCCCGATGCCTTCTACTCAGAAGCACAATATTTGATCCCATGCAGTAAGAGACAACCATGCTCATCACACCTACATCCATAAACCCATCACTCACAAGCCCATCTGAACGGCATGTTGTCTAATTTAGACTGCAATCACATTTAATATTTTGTTTTAAACACAACCAGGTCAGGACAGCATGCCAAAACAAGCTAGGTAAATAGATGTGATGCACACAGAGGCTTTGCAGTTTGGTCAGCCAACCCACAAAGCCCCAGGAGGTTCACTGCCATTGCTAACTCCTGCTTGGCAAGGGGAAAAAACATTTCAATATTCAGTAAATGCTTCAGGTGAAGCCTTCAACCACTCAAAGTTACACAAAAAAATTCTCAAAATTTAGGTCTATTTTCAAAATCCTCCAAGGCTGGCTTCATATATCATCCCAGTTGAAACTGTTCTCATGATATATTATACATGGAGACTGCACTACATCATCGGAGCTCTGACACTGCCACGTTCAGGGTACGCTGGGATACAACGTGATGAATTACAGCAGTGGACATTGACAAATACACTTTAGGGGAAGTTTAAATTAATTTTTTCAGCTGCTTGCAGTTGGCTTAGAAAGTAATTTTTATTAAATAAACTAGTGGGAGAGTGGGCAGAGTCAGAGCCCTTGGGAAAGGGAATGGCAGAGCAGGGAGAACACAGGACAGAGCAAAGAAGCATCTTCAGCTCCGAGATTAATGTGCTCCGTAATTTTGGAAAAGTCAGCTGGGCCAAGTCCTGCCAATGCTCACCCAGAAGCATGCAGCTCTGCTGAAGGACCCATGTATCAGGATCAAACACAGATGCCGAGTTCATGGGTATAATCCATGGCTGTGGATCGGACATTAAACAACTCCCACCGACTTCAGTGGGTAATGTACTGTTGTAAGCAGCTGGTGTACAAGGTGTATTGTGTATCAAAGGGATGCGGCAGATGGGCTTTCACCTGGAAAATTCATATTCATCCGATGATTTTTTCACAAAAATCAACCAGTACCAAGAATATGAAAAGGATAAGGTACAGCTGACAAAGACAAACAAAAAAACCTTTCATGAGAAGAAAAGCTAGTAGTTTCGAGAAAGCCCAGAATACTAAACATCTCTTCCCTCTGAAGGAATCTTTTGTCATTTCATTTGGAATCAATTAACCACAGTGTCTTATTCAGGTAGACTTTAGATTAGTACCATATCCCTTCACTATAGATAATTAACCTCAGTTTCTGAATTAGCAGCAAAATAAGCCAGTTATTAGTTTTTATAATGACTAGAACTCAATATTTTGGGTAGTTAAACACCCAAGAGTTTAAATTAAAATAGACATCTGACAGAAATCCCTAAAGTGTTCTTCAGATCATTAATACTATAAATTCCACAGTAGATTGAACTGACAATGTTCACTTTTCCTCCTGGAGCACTCCAAAGGGATGAGCTACTCCCTCGAATCAGCATTCAGTTTGATCTCTGAAATAATCTCTCCTTGATACCTAAAGCCTCAAGGCCAACAGCAAAGTTAAACTCATATCCTGCTCTTACCAGAAGTGCTAGAGCTAGTGAAGGAAGGGAAAAAAGAAGAGCCTGCTCTCCTGCTCTGCCTACAGACTGCTCCTTACATTACCTCCCGGGCGAGGACAGGCTGAGAGAGTTGGGGGTGTGCAGCCTGGAGAGGAGAAGGCTCCGGGGAGACCTTCCAGCACCTTCCAGTGCTGAAAGGGGGCTACAGGAGAGATGGGGGGGCTCTGGATCAGGGGGTGCAGGGACAGGATGCGGGGGAACGGCTTTAAGCTGAAAGAGGGGAGATTGAGATGAGATGTGAGGAAGAAACGTTTTCCTGTGCGGGGGGTGAGGCTGTGGCCCAGGTTGCCCCAATGCCTCTGTGCATTGATTATTCCAGCCCAAGTTGCACTTGTCTCTAATTTAGTTTTTTTTTTCCCCAAAACCATTTCTGCAATTTGTTGAGCTCATTGGAATTCTCATCCTGTTCTCCAATATATTTGCAGTCCCTCCTAGCCTGGTGCCATCTGTAAATCTAACAAGCGTACTATCTATTCCATCATCCAGGTTGTCAATGGAAATATTGAACAGAACCCACTGCCTTCCTCCTCCCCAAGCCTCAGTCAGTCTGTCTGTCCCTTTTAAGGGCTTGCAGGGGCTATTTCCCCCACGGAGAGGTGGACGTACCCCTAACTGACATCTGGGGGAACTGTTACATCTCCCAGTGTGGCCAGTGAGTTTACAAATCCTGAACACGCTGCTCAGCGCACTGCAGACCCTACCAGAGGTGTGCTTTATTCCATTTTAGCTCCAGCCTGCTATGCATAACATCACAAAGGAAAGAAAGAAGGAATAAAAGCTCTAGGGACTGTCCTGCTCCAAGTAAAATGCATAGTCTAAGAGAAATGAATGTTTACCTTCCCATTTATGTGAATCAATTAGTGATAAATATCCCCAGGGCATAGGAAGGACTTACACAGATAACAAAGGATATGCCCCAAATGATGGAGGATTAGAAAAAGACATCCACAAGTAATAAAATATCAGCTCCACATGCCACTTGAGAAGATTGCAAAATAGAGAAGAGTAAGTAGCTGAAGAAGGAAAGAAAGCAGAGGTGACGAGAAGATTGCAGTAGCCGTAAAGATAAATGATGAGTGTGCTTTTTGAGTATATACGCCGGAGTTAAAAGAGTTCAGTGTAGAGACAGGAAGGTCTCCAGGAGAATGGAAGGGTAATTTATAAACAAAAGAGCCAGACAGGGCTTCTATGCCCAAAAAGAAGTCCTTTTTTCCCACAGGTTCTATCAGTTGCTCTAAGAAAAGATATTAC
>NW_010138206.1:43884-56835 GCF_000699245.1 Pterocles gutturalis | reverse complement strand
TACAAATCTTACCTCTTGACAATACCAAAATAGAAAGATATATTTGCTCTGGCACTCTGAAAGGACAATGGGAAATAGATGCTGAGAGCCTAGAGAGAAAGAAACATTTTAAGAATGAAAAAGAACCAGAGTTAGAGCTTCTCAGGAATTACATTTTATCTCATGAAAAATGTCACCAAAAAGGAATAAAAATTGGTTCCCCTTTCTCAATAGCTTCATTTTTGCCAGAATGATTTTATCAAAAAATGAAATATTTTCATCAAAAACCTCTAGGCCCCCAAACAAAACACATGTAGCTTTAAAGCAAACTGAAGTTTCCTATTTGGGCCTTTTAGGGCTTTGTAGCATTATTGCAATACAAATCATGAAGAACAAGCATCTCAAGACAATCTAGGTTTTTTTTGTAAAGGCCCTCACTAGGCTTTTCATATTGATTTTTGCTGGCTTTTAAGCCAAACCAGTAATAAAAAGTAGAGAAAGTCTGGAAGGTGATATGGCTGCACACGAGGTGGATGGGAAATGCCCGGGCAGCGTGGGCACAGGTGGCTGTCCATCACCGGGATCAGGCTGGCTGCTGCTGGTGACACCAGCATCTCTAAGACTTGCACTGGGAACCCTTGGGGAGAGGGCAAGAGGACACAGACCTCCCAGGTGTGAGCAGCAGTCTAAAAGCAGGGATCAGTGCTTTTTGGTGCCAGGTTCACACCTCCATCAGCATCACCCTCTTTGGGTCCTCCTTTGACATCCCACAGGCTCCCCATGGCCCCGGGTCACTCCCAGCTCTTCTCTGTCTTGCAGCTATTGCTCTGGACCACCACCTTCTCATCCTGGGCTCCCCTGCCCTGCCTGGCACCTCTCCTACCCAGGTCTTGCTGACAGCAAAGAGCAGAAGGAGTAAAGAGGGAGCAAGCCAGGAGGATGGGAAGAGCTGTTTTCATTTGGGGAAAATTTGTTGCTGTTTTTGGTTCTCAGCATGTCAGCAGAAACTCAGGGCTTGTCAGGAGGCTGCTCCCAATACAGTAATTACTGGAGGTGCCTCTAACTCGGCCCTGTCTTGATCTTACACTGCGTGATCACTTTATTATTCAGCTTTATTTTACTATTCAGTTTGATTTGGCAGCTGCCTGAGCAACCTAAGGCTACTCAAGCTGTATATTTTAAGATCTTTAAAATCTGTTGATATAAATTCTTTTAAAGTCTTCAGGCCTGAGTCAACATTGTTTATTCTGAAGCTCCAGCCCATCAACTTGGCAGGACACTTCACACACGTACGCGCACAGCTCTGCAGCAGCTTAAACAGGGATTTCGCTGCAGAAGCTGCGATTTCTCCTCTGGCTCACAGCCAGTGCGGCTCAGGGGCATCATCTGAGGGCTTCAGCAGAGACACAAAAAGTTCAGCCATTTGGACAGTGCCAGAACTGGGCACTTAGAGAGAAAATACTATTCTGATTAGGAAATTAAAAAAAAAAAAAACCACAAACCAAAAAAACCCTTTTTCTCTGGTGGGGATATGGGTGCCAACCTGCTGGTCCTTCCTCCAAGGCAGGTTGAGAAACTTTATTGGCCATGGCAAGCATCCTCTGTCTCCCCTTCTCTGTCAGACCAGGGGGAATTTTGGACTCTTCTCCAGGTGGAGGCTGTCCCTCTGCAAGGGTCTAAGCAAGCCCCTCACCTCGCTTTATTGGGTCCTCGGATCTCATCTCTTCAAGGGAAAGATTTGCAGGTTGTTTAATGATCAGGTTTGATTTCCTTCTGTACTTTGATTTCAGATTACTCACCCTCCCCTCAGCCTTTTCATGATCAAAACTAAGATCCCGCTTCTCCCCTCGGACTTCAAACAGTTTCAATCCTGCCTCCCTAACATCTATTTTCCTTCTAATTCCCTGAAGAATTTATCTTCTGGGATCACCCCTGTTCACATTCTCTTACATGTTCAAAGTCCTTCACATTCTTCTTTCATCCATGCCACGCTCCCCTATCACAGACGCCTCTGATTCCACTTCTTCAAGGGCAGCAACGTGTATTTTTATCCACAACTTTAACAGGTTAGAAGAGCTGGATCCTCGCTGCCGCTCTGTGTTGACACATCAGAGGGCCAAAGAGAGCCCAGGAGACAGTCCAGCTGCTCGTGCAGAGGCTGAGCCAGGGCTCTCCGGCTCAGAAACACCGCAGCGGTGCAAAAGCCCTGGTCCATACACAGAACCACTTCTGAAGCACAGCAGGGCTTGGCATCCAGCTTGCATCTGGCACCACGGCACAGTAATCCCGTCTGCTGCCCACTGGTGACGCTGCAGGTCTCAGGGTGGCAGTGACTCTTTGTTAAAGACAGGAGACAGACGCAACCGCTCCAAACACATCTGGTCTTGTCTGGAGGAGTTGGTTATTTCCTTCAATACAGCCCTGTGATGTTGTCACCTCATAGCCAGCAGGTTGAGAAGGTACGTGACACTGCCAAATTGCTACCTACTGTTGTGTGCCTTTGCTTAACTGTTGTCATTAACTTCACTTTTCAGTGCTGTAATTAGTCCTTTAATTAGTCCTTGCTTTGTTGCCAGCAGTGCTCCCCATCTCTTCTAGACCTTCCAGTGACAAAATCCCTCCTGTGATACCTCCTGGTAGGTGTCTTTTTATATCGAATCATACAATCACAGAATGGTTTGGGTTGGAAGGGACCTCAGAGATCATCTAGTGCCCCCCCCTGCCATGGGCAGGGACCCCTCCCACTAGCCCAGGTTGCCCAAAGCCTCATCCAGCCTGGCCTTATAGCTGAGGGACTAGTGGCCCAGAGCCCCAGGTTATCTGCAGGTCTGTGCTCTGCCACAGCTCGTACCAGGTTTGGCTGCAGCTTTCTCGTAGCTTTGCCACTGCCCTTCCTCAGCCTTGCTGGCTTGGAGCGGCTGCGGGTGGGTAACCAGACTGTCCTGCAGTGGCTGTATCCCTGGGCTCTGCCCTTGCCCCTGTGCTGAGCAGTGCAGATTGGCCACACTAAGGTTTCCTTGGAGCTCTCACTTCTCTGTGTCTGCACTGTACTGCCCAGACCCTCCTGTTTCCTCCATTATAAAATCACGTTATAGAATAAAATAGAATATTTCAGTTGGAAGGGACCAACAACAACCATCTAGTCCAACTGCCTGACCAACTCAGGGATGACCAGCCTAAAGCATGGCATTAAGGGCATTGTCCAAATGCCTCTTCAACACTGACAGGCTCGGGGCATCGACCACCTCTCCAGGAAGCCTGTTCCAGCATTTGGCCATCCTCTTCATAAAGAAATGCTTCCTAATGTTCAGTCTAAACCTCCCCGGCACAGCCTTGAACCACTATAGGACAGTGCACGGTGTTACACGGTTCCCTTTGAAAGGTCATTAGACGTTTTTCTAGCAAAGGCTTTCTAGCCCTTATCCCAACAGCGGACACACCACCATTTCTGCTCCTGTTGAACGTTCTAACAGTGGCAAACCATCTAGGTGAGGACCAGTCCTTACACAAACCGCAGTATCAAATCCCCACTTCCTCCGATGTTCCCACAGGATAACGCCTAAGGGACCGCAGAAATCAATGACAGCCAAACCAAACCCAAGAGCTCTCCCCTAAGGAGTCGTTCACCATTTGTCACAAGAAACAAATCTGCATCGTTTGATGGTGCAGGGAAGCTGGAAGGGAGCACGGGGAGGGGGCAGACAGCTGGGAAGGGCTGTGCCAGCCTCGCCGGAGCTCTGCCCGCAGCCAGGCAGCTCATCTGGGGGAAAGGAAAGCAGCACATCCCAAGCCCCCCCGCCATCCCCGAGGAACACCTTCCTCGCAAAACCTGTTTTCAGACTAGTCCCCCCTCTGCATTTTAATATCCAGTGGATTCTCATCATCTCATACCTTTGAAAATATTTATTAGGGGTGCTTTCAAGATAAAGCAGCGCTCACAGCCCAGTGTTAATATTCTGTTCTACATCAGCTCTCCTATATCTCCCTTTCCACCCTAGCGCTTGGGTATTTTCCAGTAGTGAATTAAGTAACATGCCTAATATTTGTCATGCATGGCGTGTTCTTCCTCTTTTATGATAAAAAGGACTCAAAATAGAACCTAAGTATGAAATTTCCCTTTCTATCAGGATGTTATTTTTCTTCCAGGAGACATCCTCCTGGTATCTTGCCTTACTAGCCAACCTGCATCAGAGCTACAGGATTACTCCTCTAGGCCATTCCTCTTCAGGGTGGAGGCACGTATATATATATATACGCATTTGGAAAAACAAAAGACAACCTGCTGTTAGAGAACTAACTACTTCTAGGTCTATGATCCCTCTTGGCAAACCTTTCCCTTTAGGAAGTGCGAGCGAGCTGCCAGCTCAGCATCCTCTCGTTATCACCGCCAGGCTTTAAAGCAGCGCTGCTGGCTCTGCACCTGAGCCTGGCTTACGAAGAAGATGGCTCTGTGTTCAATAAGCACCTCATACAAAGTCCCAGACTTTCCTTCACCTTCCTGTTGACTTCATCATGTCTTGGGTCAGGCCCCTATCTTGTCAGGCAGCTTTGGATGTGTTCAGGCACCTAAGACAACTGCCATCAATGAGGGCTGGCTGTGCAAGGATCGTGGAATAACCCTGTCTGCCATTTTGAAGATCTTTGCAGATCTGGCCTTAAGTGACCCATCCACTGGAAATCCAGAGCTCAGCCATGCAATTAATCCAGTTCTGCAAAGTTCTGGTCCAGTGCTCTAACCTCCCAGACCGTTCTTTGTCCCTGAGAGCACAGGTGGCAGGGAAAAGCTGTTTAAAGGATGCGGCACACTGGAGAGAGAGACCAGCCTGGCAAATGCAGCGGAGACTGGGGTAGCATAAACTTTAAATAGCCCTGAAAATCATTAGATTAACAGTGTGTAAATGTATAAAACCAGTCAGTGTGCACATGGCTCACAAATTCGCTATCACTGGTCAATTGGAATCCCAGAGAAGTCAGCGTCAGGAGCCCTAATGCATTGTATTTAATGCTGCAGTGGGGCTCCATGTACTAATTACATCTAAGTTTTCCAAGACTTCTGCCAGGAGTATTTCACAGAAAAGATAATTGTTCTTTGGGGAGTTTCAGCACTGGTTTATTTAATTATGTTAGAATTTTCATATATATTGTGAAAATGCTAGCAGAAAGCAAGCCACCTTAGCCAGATGTGGAGTATACTGGGGGAAAGCGAAGCAGAAAGCTAGGAGGAGGAGGCTGAAGATGATCCTGGCTGCTGAAGGCATTCAGGAGCTTGGAAGGGACCAAATGAAGAACCACTGTAACCTGTAACAAGAGCTTCAGCTTCCCAAACAGCACTGATGCTTCCTAGAGTATTACCAGGGGTTGTGGGGGGAGATACCAGCTGATAAACCCCTGACAGCACCAAATAGGGGTGGCGTAAGCACCTCCCTCCGCATCACGTAGAAGAGATGGAAACGCTGCTAATATCTGATGTTATTTTCCCCAAGAAGTGTCAGGAAAGCTTTGGGCACATCCTGGTTTCATCCAGGTGGGTGCTCACCCTCCTCCCTATCTATCAGGGGAGCATGACGCACAGGAATGTCTCTTGCATTTGTATTTCCCAGAGGCTCATGGAGCCTGTTTTCCTCCTCCCTTCTCACTGCAATTACTAACTTGGATGAAGAACATCCAGAACGATAAACTAAATGGGACATCAGCCTCCAACCTTGACTCAGGGTTGCCTGTATTAACAGCACTGCCACATGGCAGACATCAGAAGTTACTAATTTCAGCAGCAGCTCTCACAGGGGGGAACTTCCCAAAATAGCACTGCTTTGGCATTGCTACCATTAAAAAAAAAAAAAGTTTTAATTTAAATCTGCTTGTAGACTGCCACATGGCAGACATCAGAAGTTACTAATTTCAGCAGCAGCTCTCACAGGGGGGAACTTCCCAAAATAGCACTGCTTTGGCATTGCTACCATAAAAAAACAAGTTTTAATTTAAATTTGCTTGTAGTCTGTCATTCATGCAAAACTAGCCCTAGAAAGGTCTAGTTTGATAAATATTTCACTTAATAAGTTTCAAAGAGTTTGAAAGTTGTGGAAGCATCTTAATTCCACATTCTCAATATGAAACTTTTTGACTTTTGACCTTCTGTTTTGAAATAACTTTTAAAAAAATTTATCTTCATTTTGCACCAAAAAATAAGCTGTTTAAAGGATGTGAAAGGTAAGATAAAGCATTTTGGCTCACCTGAAGGAAAGGCTTCTGCTGACCTGATCTGAAAGAGATGTCTTGTCTTCATTCATAAATTCACAGATCAGACTTTTGGGAGGAATCCTGCAGCAGGCTGGGAAATCCTTTGAATACACCCAGCTTCTCCTGAGCTGGGAAAAATATCCTAATCCTCCCTACAAGAGACTGAGGAAACATTTTGACAGGCAGCCTTTAGCCAAGGGTATCAGAAGTGTTTGCTGCTGTCTCTTGCTGTTTCAGAAATAATCCACAAGAAACCGGTGGCTGCCAAAGAGGAACAGCTGCTCATTACAAGACCCAGTCAAACTGAGCATGAAAACCTGTTTTGTGCCAAATTCAAGGGGAATAGACCTCAGAAACACCTTTCATACCATATAGGCAGCTTCTACATTTTCAAAAAGCAGTATCTATGCCAATTTCACCGAGATCATAAAACCAGTCAATTCTTGTTTGACTCCCACCAGTGTAAACTGGTCAGTCGGATTCAGCGTAATCCACTTCTCCTCTCTTACAGCTCACGAGGCGGTTCCTTAAACAAATGGCAGCACAGGCTAATAAAACAGAGCAGCAATAATAATGAATAAAACGCTCATTAAAATAATAATACTGCTATCACTAAAAGAATAATGAAAACCTCTTTTACACAACTCTGCTGGCCCTGACCATTCAGTACGGAGGGATAGAGGAGCTTGGGCAAAGCCTCTGAGGCTGCAGAGGAGGATGAGCTGGGCAGGCAGCGAGCACCCAGCACCCAGCTGACCTTCCATCCAGAGAGCAGCCCCAGCTCACACTCCTATGTCCTATTGCCTTCACTTGCTTTTCTACTTTTTAATTAGTCCTTTCAACTAAAGGCACCTGAACTCCTTTGTTTTCTAGATACTGAGGTTTTGTCTCTGCCCACCCTCCCCTTTTCCTGTTCAAAGTCAGTGCTTTGGTTAAACTTTTCCTGAAAATGCCACGTCTCAAATGTGTGGGATAGGCTGTATTTAGTGAAATATTTATTAAAATAAGTGCTATAGTAGCACATGGAAAACGAAGCAAGCATGAATATTTGTAATCCTGACAAGACACTGAAGGCTGCCTACCTGCAAAACTTCAATGAGTTTCAGTCGGCTTATCTTTCAAGGTCTGGCTGAGCGAAGATACGGGCTCGGCTGGAGCCAGCAGGTCTCTGCCTGAGGAAGGGAGGTCTTCAGGCTTGGCTCTGAACACAAAGCATCCTCGAAACACATTTACATTGACTGTAGGTTTTCCATTCATTCTAAACCCCAAACTGTACTCTGTTTTCCTGACAGCCTTGCTTCCACGTAGCTGCATTAACGAGCATTCAGTTTTCAGAGCCGTAAGGAGGCTCTTTGTAACTCTGTCCCTTACGTACGTGGTTATCGTGGTGTTTCCTACTGGTATGACAGTCAGGACATCAGGGTTGTGTGCTAGGACATAAGTGATCTCCCTCGTACACTGCTGAGGGGAGACAAACAGGTTCCACACCCAGACTTTGAGGTTCCTCTTTTGGCAAACCTACGGGATCACCACCCACCCAGGCAGGCGGGTCTCAGCAGGGCGCTGTGGGTATTGGGAAGCCAGGAAAAGGGTAAAAAAGAGTTTAGGGCAGAAAGAGAGATCCTCATGCCCAAAGGACACGGTAAAGAGAGGCAAATGCAGAATGTTTAACCTAAAAAAGCAGAATATTTAGCCTAATGAACTCATCAGGAGCTTTGCTTTTCAATTCAGATGAGGTCTCAAACAGGAATTCAGCCAGGTCACCCGTCCTGACAGCAGAACTATGCAATAGACGATGTTTCAGTTTGCTGGCACATGTGAGAACAGGGATGGGTTTGAATTTGGTAACAAAATTTAATGTTGGACAAATATTTTTTGAATCAATTTTTTAAAAAATCCATGGCATTTTGGATGCATAATTTCTTTTTGGCATTAAGTGAAATATTTCTTTTTAGCTGAAGATCTCACCTTCTTCTCAGCTTTCAAAAACTACAAGAAATTTGAAACAAAAGAGAAGTGAATTATTAGAATAAATATTGAAATGGACTATGGTTTCAATTTATTCCTCCACAATCAATGCCCCCCAATAAAGAATTGATTTTAATAAATGTTCAGTTATTTCTTGTTCAGAACTGTTCTCCTAGCTCTAATTAACACAATAACTGATAACTGATGTTCTGGAACCGGACCAAACCTGGCTTCCACAAACACACAGCCCTTTCCCAATGCCTTGCTGTGCACAGGACAAATCCTGGTCCAGGCTCAGTGTGCAATAACAGTGGTACGAGAAGGAGCATCAGCTCATTAAACCAGAAACCTAAACTGCTTCCTATGGCGGAACAGCTTTATGGAAGCCCCATGGACAATTTTATCAATATCTGCTCATTGTTACCAGCCTCAGCTTAGCAGGGAGGGATGCAGGGACTGCAGCTCACCCAGCCCACTGTTCCCAGCACCCTGCCTGCCAGCCCACAGTGACAGCAGGCAGAGATCCTTCAGACAGTGTGCACAAGGTGAGAAATACCTTTTCCCAAAAGGACGGTGGGCACACTCTACGTGTGGGACCTCAGCAGTGCCTGACCAATGCTTCCTTGCAGTTCAGGTCTGGCGGGCGGTCCAGAAGAGGTGGGCTTTCTGCAGCACCCGAAAAAGATCCGGCTTGATCCTGCTTTCCTACCCAAGCTGACAGCATCCCAACACACAGAGAAGACGACAGGAGACTCTCAGGTACTCATTTCTGCCTGTTTGTACCTTGGTTTGCTTGTGTCCTATTTACAGAGAGCCCTGACAGCGTATCTCTGCATACAAAATCTACTGAATATCTTCTAGATTAGCATAAAACATATTTTAACTGCTGTACCAGAATTCTCTTCTTTTAATTAGAAACTGTGCTAAACACTCGTGTCCTTGGGGATTCTCACTGAACTAGTCAGGTTTCTGATCACGGAAGTTTCGCGTTAATGAGACTTTTAGTTTGACTTACAAAAGCTCTTACATTTACACAGCAAGGCTTTTAACTTCAAAGTCCTTGAGAATTGTTGCTGCGCATCTGCCTTGTCTGGGGCCTTAATTCACAGTTCTGGTCTCTGGTTATTATATAGGGAATGTTTTGTTTCGTGTTTATAGATATATATTTACAGTACTTAAGGACATTAGAGCTTATACCAAGCTCCATTACTATAAACACTGATCAAAGGCAGAGTTAAGTGAAGCTGAAGCACTAGAGGAAAACATCTCTGTGTTCGCAATGGCAAAGGGCAACTGGGAGAGGAGGGGAGGCTGCCTGCCTGCTTACACCACTTCCAAACCCTCCGGCTCTCCTCTCTGCCTTCCCATCCTGCCCCCCTCCAACCCCCCCCCGCCCCAAACGCATTTTGACGGAGCGGGGAGAGCACCTCAGCTCCTGCGCAGATTAGCAAACGTGCATTTGCTTGGCACTTGTAGTCAGGCGCATCCCGTGTTTTCCAAGCTCCAGAAAGCCTGTGAACACCAGGAAAGAGGAGTGCTGAAGTTTCTGTTTTTATTATGTTTTCTAGTTTCATTTTTTTTTCCCTGTGGGAGACAGAAAAAGAAATTGTTTTGGTGCCCGTTTAAGTTAATGTAGATCCATAAATACTTTCCCACTGTGTTTATTTTTCTTACACTGCTATGACTGTTTTCCTAGAGTGGCACTAATGCCTCTGTAAGTCGTATGTCACATCCATCTCCTCATCAATTTTCCTTTTAAACCCTGCCACTTAGAGAAAATCAGATCAGTCAGTCACAGCTTGAATATTATCTGGTTTTGGACAGTCCACTTTTCAGTTTTATAGGGGATTAGGAGTGCAGATGCTCAGTTACTGTGCTTCGAGGTTTTGCTATCAAAGAACTGCAGCTCTACAGCACTTGCACATCTACTGTCACCCCTCCTCTGCTGTGTTCTAGATGTCCACTGCCCCTCTGATGTACCCAAGCCTCAGTTCAAGCAGCTTCCCCAACATCAACACCCAGAAAATAATATTAGATACAAAGTTCTGAGCACGGACATGACCTATACTGAAACCAGGAATTCTGGTAATCTAGGACCCTAAACTGACTCTCTTTAAAAGCTGGCATTAGATGTGGGTTGTCCACAACAAATCCATCCTTGAGGCCTTTTAGAAGAACACCGGGCTCGAGCGGTAGCCCCAGGGAAGCAGCACTTCCCCAGGTGTTTGCCACGCACCCTGGAGCTCCCCAAAATGGGAACAAACGGGTACAAAGCTGAGAGGAGATGAATAAAGGCTCATGGACCCACAGAGCAAACTTGGCCCCAGAGAAAGCCGGGGTGATTTATGGAAGCACATATCCGCCCTCCACCTTCACCGACTCGCAGCGAAGCCCCACTTGCTCATGGCAAAGCAGCTGCCGAGGCTTCGGCAGCTCTTCCCAACCTCTCCCTAGCTAAGAAGGAGAGAAAACAACATGTTCAGCCTGGAAGCAAGAACCCTCCAGCAAGGAGGAATACACAATGTTTGGTGCATTCATAATATAGATATTATTTGGCAAACTAGTTAAACAAATTGTTTCCTTTCAGGATCCTAGTGATGTGTGTGGTTGGCAAGTCTTCCTCCCTGCTGCTCGGCCACCTGCTCTCCCTACTGCTAAGCGAGCTCCATCTCCAGCCCCAGCTGCCTGTTGCTCTGCCTGCAGCCCTGCAAGAATCACAGGATGGTTTGGGCTGGAAGGGAATTTACGAGATTATCCAGTGCCACCCCCTGCCATGGGCAGGGACACCTCCCACCAGCCCAGGTTGCCCAAAGCCTCATCCAGCCTGGCCTTGAACCCCTCCAGGGATGGGGCATCCACAGCTGCTCTGGGCAACCTGGGCCACTGCCTCACCCCCCGCACAGGAAAACATTTCTTCCCAATATCTCATCTAAATCTCCCCTCTTCCAGTTTTGATCCGTTATCCCTCATCCTGTCCCCGCACCCCCTGATCCAGAGCCCCCCCATCTCTCCTGTAGCCCCCTTTCAGCACTGGAAGCTGCTCTAAGGTCTCCCTGGAGCCTTCTCTTCTCCATGCTGAACACCCCCAGCTCTCTCAGCCTGTCCTCATAGGGTGCCTTCGCTTCAGCCACCTACTCCGTGCCTGGTATAAAGCCATGGGGCAAGGGTGTAGGTCATGGGCATCATTCAACCAACGCATTACAGACTGGGCAATATTTGCCGTCTCCCTCCAGGAAACCTGGTCCTATGGGTGGCTGGTGTAGGCATCACCCCAGACTGGTCAGTGCTGGTGAGATTTGGTGGGATGGACCAGCCATGGCACTGGTCCACCAATGTCCTGCCCAGGGTTAGGGTTAGGGGCAGGCACAGCTCTCTTCTGTGCTGGATGCCGGGAAGCTCGCACTGATCATCTGAGGCAGGACCCCTTCCCACCTGCCAGCGCCAATGGCAGGGCGAACACCTCCCGCTGGCAAAAACCTCCCTCTCAAACCATTTCTCACTGTCTGTTGTATCTACTGGATTATTCTTCATCCTTGTTTTCTGAAATGACAATATTGTCTCAAGACTTTTGCAAACAAGATACCTCATTGTCTCCCAAGGATCTGCTGTGCATGCACAGTGAGACAGAAGCACACAGGACTGAAAAGCCTGATCCTCTGCCAACAGGAGGTAACTCCCACTGCCTGGTAGTCAGAGGTTAAATTAAATCTCTTACATGATAAGTCTTTCTCACCAAGTGTATCTTTGTCCGCCTCTGGTGGCTGGATCTGATCATACACATGCATTGGTATGGCAGCCAGGGTTGGATAGACCCTTGGTGATGAAGAAAGCAAATATTTTTAATTGAAACAATATCCGAACGATGCTCCTGCCCTGTCCTGCCTATCCTCTTCTCCAGAGAGCAAAGACCTGAAGAACTGGAGTGGGTGACTTCTGCTGAGGAAAGAAATGCTGCTCTTTCCCAAGTACCACCTTTGGTCTCTCAGACTCTCTCAGCCCCCGTTCCCTCCTCAGGGATAACGGAAGCGCCCAGCCCACCTCAGCTCTGCTGGCTCCTGCACTGGACTTGCAACAAATGCATTCATTCTGCTGCCTGGATATGCCGTTTCGAAATAATCCTGCTGCTGCCTCTGGAGAGGAGATAACCCTTGAAAATTAAGTTAGAGCTGGCTGCCTGTAGAAGTGATTACAGCCATGTTAGGAGATTCTTACAAAGTGTCTCTGGAGTTTGGGGAAATAAATGGATCACCAGGACGTAACTGCTAAGGGTTCCCACCACTCCCTGGGTGCAGCCATCGCGTGAACTCTTCTGCAACAGGACGGGAACGGAGACATCCCAGGAGGATTTATCCTGACCCTGCCGTTGCCCTGCCTGACCCACCTTTGCCCTGTGAAGAGATTCTGGCAGCCAATGCTTGAAAAACAGCCTCTTGCGTTCTTGCTTTCCCCCTCTTTTATTAATTTGCAGTCACGACTGTTGTTATTTGATCCACGCACCCAAAACCGTCCAGCTTCACTATTCAGACCGTTTGCAGCTGAACAGACCAGAAGGCCAAGCCTACACACACACACACACAGACACAAGCTCTGCAGAACTCTCAGCAAGACACAACACGAAGTTTAACAACCAAGTGCCTTAGGATGCTTTGTGCCTTTTGCAAACGCTTTTTTTTTTTTTTTTTTTTTGCATTTTCTGTGTCATTCTTGCTGAACCTCACTTCCTGAAGGTTTTTATTATGCGAGATTTTGTCACAAGAAGTCTGGGTA
>NW_010138206.1:4279-43853 GCF_000699245.1 Pterocles gutturalis | reverse complement strand
GTAGGGAATTAAACCCTTGGCTCCCAAATCCAGAGCAGTACCACAACCTTTGGCTCATCCTCTCGCCAAACTCGTCTAGCAAAGGGCAGCACAAAGGTACACAAGAATATGTTACACCCCGAGGTCAAGAGCGCCAGATGAAAAGTATGAATATATACAAGCCCACGTCCTAGAAATCTGCTCTGTACCCTCCATGGGTTTGCAAATAGCACAACTCAGCAGCAGAAATTAAATCCACAGGCTTTCAGCGAAGCAGGAACAGCACGCCGCTACTGCTGCTCTTCTGTGAGCCTCGGAGGGTAACACATCCGCATCCCCGCCCGCGCCAGGAGGAACGTGTTAGCTCGCTGAACATCCCTGATTAACACGGCGTTATCCCAGCGTTTGCATCATCTACATACACACTGCAACAAGGCTTGTGGAGGCTAATAATATCTTGTACCCATCCGGCCACGGTTTCAATAACCAGGAATTCAGGCGAGCCTGCTGCCAGGCGGTGCTGCCGGAGCGTGCGGAGCCCAGCAGGAACCCTGCGGTTTGTGCTATGGCCAGGCCAGTAATGAGATCCCACACGGCACCTCGCGGCCCCTCTGGGGGTTCATCAGGACCCCACAGAGCTCCCAGGTTTTTGGGAGCCTGGGGAACTGCTTTAACACACCGGAGTTTCCCTCCAGTGCTTCTGTAACCCCCTGGTGCAGAGGGGCTGCTGTGAGGTTGAATCCAGCCCCCCAGCTTGCCTACAAAATGAAGTGTGCACTGGGTAACTGCTTATCTTTGAACAAAGGCTAAAAACGTACGTATTACACAGGTTGGTCAGCAGTGCTGTGGGTACCACTTGCTCTTTTTTACCTACACACCTTCCTCACCGAACCTCTCCCTTCCAAGTCAGCAAACACCCCCTTGCTCTCCAAGGCCGGCAATTCTGTGTGACGCAGAGCAAACCCAGGCTCCTCGCTCATGCTGGGGAAATCCCTCAGCAGAGGTAAAGCCCTAGGATGCTAATCTGAATCACCAACTTGGATTTTAAAAATAGTCGCCCAGCAGGATACCAGCCCCAGCCCCGCAGCTGGCTGCTGGCTCGGCGCCTGCCTCTCCTCCCTCCCGCAGCCCGGCCCTTGCTCTGCTGCACAGGGCTGTTCCTCATCTCCACACGACGTTTATAAACGGATATCGCCATCAAAACATCCTTCTTGCGGGAGCTGTGGATGGCTCGGCGTTGAGCAGGCACCGTGAGCATTAATGAATGACTGCGTGTGGGAGACCTGCTGGGTCCACGGCAGGGAGTCGGTGCTCGGCCCGAGGAGAACCCGGCACAGCCAGGTAAGGTGTCCCGGGACCATGGGGACGGGGTATCTTGCTCTTTGGGGTGGTGGTGGCTTTTGTGGTTGTCTTTAACACCTTTCCTTTGTGTTTCTCATACAGAAACATCACTTCTCTTTATTCAGATCACAAACCGACCGTGCTGCTGAGGGGGCTGCCCCGGAGCGTGACCCTCGTACTTTGGTGATGGATGAGAAGAGGGTGTTGGGCGTTGCATGGATTTGTACCCGTCTGGGTAAGGTCGATGTCCCTGGTGTGACTTCGTCAGCTCACGGCTTCTTGCATTGTTGTGGGAGCAGGGAAAACCCTGGGGAGGATGGGGAAAGAGGGGTGGAGTGGAGCGCAAAGGAAGGTGGGGGGTGAAAAAGGCTCGGGAGATGCCTACAGCCCCCAGGCTCCTTCTGAAAAGCTGCAGCACAGGCTGCGGGGTGTGCTGAAAGACCTGTCCCACCAGCACTGCTTACAGCAGCACAGAGACAAACGGGAAGCAAACAGAAACATTGGACAAAGCAATGCTGGAAGAGCCCAGAGAGAATTTATGGGGTTTTCAAAAGGTCCCAGCATCTGTCTGATTCTCTCCCACCTCCCATCGACGGGTGATTTATGGATGTTTTACCACGGACTCTGGCAGGAGCAGCAGTAGAGAAGGTCCCGGCAGAGTCTGTGCTGTTTGCAGCCTGTCTTGGAGCCACGCTGGTCCCAGCCCACCTTGCACTGCCCCAGGTCTCCAGTGCCCTGCAGTGATTTCCCCTCTTGCAGCTAGCAGCAAGGTGCACCTTCTGAAATGCTACGCCAGCCCCACGATGCATCATACTCTGTTATTTTGGGAAGCAACCTCTATCGCTCTCTGTTACTGAACCAAAAAATTCTCCTGCTTGCAGAATGAGAGCCCCAGCGCCCTCCTTTATACCACTGCTACTCTTCCCACCCTGACTGGTTTGGAAAATCACTTCCATGCTGCGTACTGTGTGCTAGAGATCTTTTTTTTCCTGCAACATGTTATTAACCATCTTTTTGTGAGTGTGCTACCTCAAGAATCCTTCCTTCACGTCGGCTTCTCCCTGCAGCACGCCTTGTGCCCACTGCTGGCATTTGGTATCAGCAGGGATGAAACAGAGCAAAACAAACCAAAAACTTATTTGCTTTTCTGGATGGCTGCAGTGGGAGGGTGGCACAACATACAGCCCTGGGGAGGAGCATTCGGTTCCCTTGGCCTGTCTTGCGACTCTGAGCACAAAGATTCAGATAAGGTCATGCTGAGCTCTTTCAAAAAGTCTGGGTTGTGAAACACAGGGAAAGCAGGTATATTGAGGGCAGCAATCGTGTCGATGCTCTGTGTCTGGGAATGTCGGGGTTGCCTCCCTTCTCTTCTCCAGCTCATCTGAACCACAATGATCCCAACACTGCAGTGCTCAGGTTTCTCAACTCTTCCTCCTTCAGGGGATCTTCAGGACGTCCCATCCCATGTCATTCCTCCTGAATGCAGCGGGCTAAGGATCAAGGAGAAGGAGCTCAGCTCCCAGAAGACAGATTTTAGTCTGACAAGAGAGAGCACTTGTGTTTCCTGCTGGTGTGAGCAGTTCAGGCTGGCTTGCCTTGGAGGGCAGCAAGCTGCTGCTATCGATGTCTCTGTCAAAAAGAGATCAGTATCCCTCAGAAAACTTGGGTTTCATCAAGAACTACTCTCTGTTATGTTCTACCGCAATCATTTAAAACAAACACTTTCATTCTCCAGTCTCCACATCACAGAGCCCGGGAAGGGGAAGAAGGCAGTAGCTTTTTGTTTAAACACCAAAAGAGTGTCAGAAAAGATTAAGCAATTGCTTTCTGAATTTCTACAGAGGAAAGCACTAACGGATGCAAGTGTCAGCTGGGCTGATGCTGTTTGCCGCTACAACAAATGAAAAATGGCACCTGTCCCTGCCCTGCACTTGCCATAGTCAAGAGAGAACTGCTACAGCAACGGCGGGGTATTCTCATGTGCCGCCACGCAGCAGGCTGTAAAACAAGCAAGCAGAAGAGAAGATCTGAGGGTAAAAAGAGAGATGTGCGTGTATAAGCGTTACCCGTGTTGTGGCTATTTTTCAGTGGCAGCACGAGAGGATTCTCTGAGGTTGCAGTAATAATCAGTGGGTTAGTAGTAAGGGTGACAATGAACCAAAAGCCTGGACCAGTCAGGGAAATTTCTACAACCCAGTCTGAGATGTCCACAGCAGTAAAGTGCCAAGTGGTTGTTTCCAACACATAGCACACCAGATCCAGAGATATACACGAGTTACTTTGCTGAACAGACAAACATAACTTTCCTTCAGCTACCATAAAATTCAGATACTGCCACTCACACCTGTCCTGAATGCCCTGTGCCACTATGACCTTCCCAATTCCAAAAAAAGAGATAGTAGAGCTGGAAAAGATGGTAAGACAGGCTGAAAGGTTGGTGAAAGGTATGGAGCAGCTTTACAAAACCAGCACCATCAGGGACACAAATGCAAAGATGCAGAAACAGCCTCCAGTTGAGGATGTGCTCAGATCCCTCCTTCCTGCCAACCGGGAGGGTGAAGCTGGGAAGGGTTGCTCTGGGGACAGGTCCTGCCTGACTTCTAGCCTAAACTAAACGCAACCACTCATACAGCGTTACACCATACAGGAATGACAAATATTTCTTGCCCTTAGTGATACAAGTCACTTTTCTCATCTTCATGCAAAGAGTGGCTGTATTTCAGCCCAGTTCCCGGGATCTAGGGACTAGATGCTTAAAAGCACCACACTGAAATGAGATTTTGGCACCCAAACACCTCTGAGTATTTGGGTCGAGGTGTTTCCATGTGCTGCTAAAAGCTCCGTCACATTCGGGGCAAATGTGAACGCTGTGGCACAACCAGACTTGCCATTTCACTGGGGCAGAGCCCAGGCATTTTTCAAAGCTTGTCATGTTAATATTCCACTCAGAGAACAAAATGGGGAATTTTAGATTTTAATTTGTCACTTTACATGTAAATTAAATGTTGTATATTGTCACAAGTGAATTCAGCCAGTATTTATAATAACGGAAATCTGCTGCTTGGATTTCTAAACAAAAATTCCCCATGTTGCTCGTGCTTCCCCGCGTGAGCTGTTTAATTTTAGCTTTTCTGTGTTCTCTCTTCAAGACTGCCTAGAAGAGTTTGTGGGGTGAAAGAAGGACTGAGAAAAAACAAGCATGAGAAATAATTGCTAGGATTACTCAGCAGGATGGCTGGACAACATTTTGCCCGTTTTTCGTGGGCAGAACTATTGCAGTGCTCAAAATGAAGCGCATGCTTAAGTGTTTTGTTGATTTGAAGCCAGAATACTCAAAACTCTATCTGATTAGTCCCTCCTGACCTGCTCCAAAGCCCGTTAAAACGGTTACACCACTTTATAATGCCCAACTGTGCTGAAGTGCCCCAAACATCCCTAACGCACAGTTGAGATCGCTCGGTGCAAACACAGCCCGTCCTCAGCAAGGAGACCGACTGGAAACCAGGAGATGAAAAGTTAAGAATGCTGACATTTTCTTGCAAGAGCAAAGGAATTGGAAAAATAAAGCAACCATTGGGAAACTATGCCTTTCAGGAACCTAGAAAGACACGATTCCTCCCTTGCCCTTCCGCCGTGTCTCAGGGTTCTGTTGTTATTACGTGGGCTATGAGCCACTTGGAAAGCTCAGCGCATAAAGCTGCGTGAATACACGGAGATTGACTGGGTTGTAACCCGGAATGTATTACTTATTTCTTATTTTAATTGCAGGCAGTCTCGGAAACATGATAAGAGCATATAGAGCTAGACACAGCAGAAGTAATTAAACTGAGAGGCCACATGCAGCCGGCAGTGGAACAGCAAATGTAGGCAGCTTGGGAAAAATGTCATTGAATCAGCATCAGAGGGGCCGGGAGAAGAGGCGGGATTGAGATTGTCAACAACAGATCATACTCAAAATGCAGCAGCAAGCGCTACAGCCGTTTAAAGCACAAGCAGCCAAGGGATGGATTGTAGGGCTGCAAGTGTCTCAAAGGGGGACGGTGATCTCAGCTCCTGGAGCTGGCTTCAAAGAACCGAGCGGAGCCTGAACAAGCCGCTCTTCTCCCATCTCTGCGAGGAAGAATCTGGGTCACGATTCCTCTCCTAGGATAAATGAAACGCTTTCACACCGTATTAAAAAGAGTAATAACTAACTAAAGGAGATAGAAAAATAATCTATGGCTGTTTGAGGTGAAGTGATACAACTGCAATTAAATCCTAAGCAAGACCATTGAGATCATCTGAGGTGAGCGAGGAGCCATTGTTCTGTTCAGCTTGTTTGTCCAACACCTCCTCCGAGACTGAACCAGTGTGAAAATGACTTCAAAGATTAACATACCCGTGTTCCTGCACACCCTACCTGGGTGTCACCCTGACTCCTGGTAAATGGCATTGACCGCTCTGAATGTAATTGGCTACAGCAAAGGTTAATGATCATTTCTACCTTTAAATATTTTATGAAGATGTTTGATGCCTTCTAACAAGGCAGCTCTTGGAACTTGGGCTCTTTCCACTGACTTGCATATCATTGATCTTTCTTCTTGAAATGATTATCCCCAGGCAACCTATAAAACTCACTTACTCCGGCTCAAAAATGCTGGACAACATAATGAACTGTTAGGAGGGCAAAGACAGTGGACAGGGTCACCTCTTATGAGCCAGCAGCACATGGGCTTGGGCTGTGTGCTTGGACCTGCACAGCTCTACGTACATCTCGGAGAGGCAAAGAAAGAAACAGAAAGCTTACGGCAGATTTTGTAATTAAAGAGCATGTGTTAGCTCCAAGTATATGACAGCTTTACATGCTGCTAACTATGGGGTACAACATCACACCCCACCCTTTAATTAAAAAACTCTCCAACAAGGCAATTCCTTCCCCATCACTTCACTTGCAATGAGCATCCTAGAGGTCTTTATCAGAGACCAAGAACGGAGAAATGAAAATCTGCAAATGTCCAGAGCACTCAAAACTTTCCAAGCCCCCAGCCACAGTGCACAAGTGCTTCAGAATTTGACATTGAAGGGTTTTGATGGTTACAAGAGTCTGTAAGGTCCTGTGTGAAAATAAACCAAAGACCCTCAGCTATGAACTCTCTCCCCAGCTTCAGGTTGTCTCCAAATGTGCGTGTGTGTGCACACTCAGGAGCAGGGACAGTCACAACTGTCTTTGACAGGGGATCCAGTGTCATTAGACAAGCTGTTTTAGCGACTTGGATGTGTCTAGCTTCTGCTTCCAACCACTGAATATCTTCATGTGGGGTTGTTCTGGCAGATAAAAAAAGCTGTTTATCTCCACATGCCTTGAGAATTGCTTGTCAGCCAGTCACTTTACTGCAGTAAACATCGCTTGTATTTCCTACCTCTGGAGGATCCCTTAGGATGACACCAGACCAGTTCTGTCTCACAAATCCTTGAACCCCCAACTTGAGCCAGGTTTGCCCTCAGAAGTTTGAACTGCTAGGTCCAAGACCTAGGCTACCTACATGCTTAACCCTTCTCTCTGAGGTTAGAAGGAAATAAAGAGTAGTATTCACAGGTACCTCTGGTCAGTAGAAACGACCTGTGTTTTCATCTGGTTTTCTAGTTAAAACTGTCCGCAATTACCAAAGGTGATTGAAACAGGTAACTGCAGCTCCAGTGTTATCACCGGATAAAAAGCAGACTGCAGACTCAGCCTTTTTCCCTTAAATCCTTCAAAGAGGAAGAAAACGAGCAGGGAAAAGGCAAAACAAACCTGTGTAACACCAGTGAAGTCACGAAAGACAGAAGAATCAAGGGAGGTGGAGGCAATGGGAAGATCTATGGATAAAGCTGGTATTTCTGCTGCCCACGTTGCAGGAGCACAACAAGTAGTTCATTTTACTCTCAGGGCTTGCCAGGTGTTAGGCAGATCATCACCGAGTCATCCATGCTGTGCAGAAGCGTGGGGACAGCACTGCTGCAGAGCAGTCTGCGACCAGCCATGAGCCCTGCGCAGTGCTGCCCTTCACTGCGGTCATCCTTACCCGAGGAAGGAGCAGTGCTGGAGAGCTCTTCTTCCTCCTCCTGGTGTCATGATCCAACAGCGTTAATCAGGAAAGATGTTTGTCCACACCATCATTTTTAGTGTATCAAAAAGAAAAACCAGGGGCAGTTCTTAACCCCCAGACAGGGAACACAAATATAAATCTCTCTAGGCAAACCAGGGGAAAGTCTTGATGCACTTTACAAGCTGTAAACTCTGCTTTTATTAGCCATTTACAGGCCACTTTTCACAACGCAGCTTTAATATTAAACAATAAAGCTCACGATACACTTACAAAGAAAAACAGACTCTCTCATTTACTCCTGAACTGGAAGTGTGGCATCTCCTGATCACATGAAATCGGCAGAAATAATGCAGTTCACTTTAGGCTGCATATTTTTCATGCTTGATGCCCCACGCAGTGCATACTGTGCAGTGAGACAGAGAAAAAAAAAATCTGGAAGCCACTAGAAACCACTGTCATGAACTTTTGCAAAGTGTTGAGCAGCCCCGTTACCCACATTGGTATGCACACAGACTTCAAGGAAATATGTCCTTGTGGTTACGGGTATTTATCAGTTATAATCTGATCCATCAGATGTCTCGTGTAAGATAAGGGCTGGCTGTGGCAGGGATGGCATGCAGAACACATGCAGTTTATATGCAAAATAAGAGTTAGCTTCTTATTTGAGCCTATTTTGAGTCAGAATAGGAAAGTTCTGCTAGTCGAGTATAAATGGAAAACAGGCTCAGGGGGTGAAGTGATTTGGCGACGATTACACAGGAACCAGAAAGAGAATGAACATCAGCATCTCACCCCCACAAAATCTGCACAGAACATGTGCTGTCCCTCCCGGCGGAGCTGATGCGACGGTCGCTTTGTGCCTCTAAAGGATTTCAGCAGCTGGTCAGTGTGGGGAAGGGTGGACGTGGTCACGTCCCACTCAAATCACAACTGCCCAGGCTCTCTGGTGCAAGCAGGAGGATTTGTAATCCCGCTGCACCCGCATGTGCCCTTCACAGCCCCTGATCAGCTCAAGCTTGGCTTCAAGATGGCCAAAGAAAACCCAGATGTTCTCTTTCTTGTTTGTAGCTGGCAGCCACACGGACGTACGTGTGTCTCGCCAGTCTTCCAGCCCACACCACGCCAGGCTGCTGAGCAAGGCTTAGGGCTTGTACAAAAAAAAAAAAAAAAAAAAAATCTTAAGCCTCCCTGCATCTGGTATTTGCTGGAGATGGCTCAGTTCGCCAGAGCAGAGGGACAGCTTTCCCTGCTGAAGCAAAACCTAGCTCCCAAATGAGCTTACCCATCACGCTGCTGTGCACAGGCGTGCTTTAGGAATATCCCAAAATAAGGAGCAAGTTTTAGCGTGGACTGGGTGTGGTTTATCCAGCTGGAGGGGAAGACAGAAGGAACATGTTGAGGATTTGATCCATGGGGTCCTGCAACTCCAGTACCTGGGTCTCCAAATCCCAGCTCACCCAGTTTGCCCTCAAATTGCTCTCACCCCAGTCCCTCTGAACTGTTGTAGAGGGTTTCTTTGTCGCATTAAACAAGTCTGTTCCTCCTTAAGATGTTTAATGAACATCTCTGTTTGGAAACCAGACTGCCCAGCGGTTTGTAAACTCATTTGAAGTCCTTTAACACAAAATGTTCTAATTGGTCCAGCACAGCAATTACAATAGATGCAAATGTAACGACAGAAAACAGGCCTCGGCAGCATGCCGCTGATCCAAGTCTTCTCAAAGGCAGCAGGGAGCATGGTGCTATCCATGGACAGTTTCAGCCTGGTGCATGTGCACTAAGCTGTGCCAAAGCTCAGGCAAGATCAGAGTTTCACCTACTGACTCAATGTGATTATTAACTAAATCACATCAATACTAATATTATGGAAAACTCCAAGGATTTTGTACGGAAACTTTTCAGTAGGAAATTCTACTAAAATTCAGATAGCTCTGGAAGGAGAACACAAGCCAGGCAAAGCTCAGCTTCCCTGTGGTGACACTCACTCACTCACTCCCCAAGTGCTCATGTACCACTCTGCACGGCGGTAGAAGCAGCAGTCAAGTCAGGCGTAGTCACAGAGCGTATTCCTGAACCACTCTGCCATAAAAAAGTGGCTTTTGCCCAGGATGCCTCTAAAACCCTCTTACTTTCCACTTAGCCGGCTGCGTCCAGGTTGGGTTACTCACCCCACATGGAAGATTGTCTTCAACGGCCTCGTGCATGTTTACCTCCAGCACTCCAGGGATGTGATAGCTGATCCAAAGCCAGAGAGCGGGTACAAGCCCATCCATCACTTAAACATCCCTCACCTTAAAAGTTGCAGCAGGATCTGCCAATATGCTGCAAATACGCCCACCATGCTTCCAGCAGTCACTTCACCCCAGCAACCCAAAATAAACACCCCAGAATATTCAATATAACATGTTCATCTTAGTTTTTCCTGATGGATGATCAGCTACGATCAAACCTCAGTGTCCGTGTCAGCCCCCACCACTGCAAGGTGACAGCACGGGGCACGCAGGCACGGCTCCGTCCTGTTCGCACGGTGTTGCCGAACAGTCGCTGAGCTGTGGCTGCGCACCCGGGAGGTTTGTGTTGGCTTTAATGACCAGAGAACAGAGCCTGCTGTTTTCTCCATGGAAAGAGAGGGGAAAGCAGCTTGTTTTACACGGATTAAACAATTATTGACACTGTCACAGAAAAGGGCTTTTGCACTGTGTCTGCTACAAGAATAATAAGAGTAAATGAATTTTTTTTTTCCCCTGAGCTCTCAATTTTTAGTAAATGCTGGTTATTAAAGGGGCCTAGAAAAACACTGGGGGGAAAAAAACAGGAGCATGCAATTAAAACTGGCATTCCTAAATGTAGCCTCAAATCAGTGACTATGGAAACTTGCCATCTAAAGACAAACTGCTCTAGTTAAGCCTAGGAGCTCAAAGCAGCAATTGTCAACAAGAGAATATTACCCTTGAAAGTACACACAAGTTTTAATTACAGTTGGCATTTTTGAGACTGGTGCAGAGGATTGTCATCAGACGGAAAATTGCTGTCATCTTTCTGCCCTTAGTGACACGAACGCTCAGTGGAAGTGACTGTAACTGCAAACCAGGCTCCAACCTGCTTTGACATGGGCTTTGCAGTTGGAAAGGAAACCTTCACCTGTCACATTTAGATGACAAGCCACTGTCGACTGAGCAAGACCTCTCTGTGACAGGGCAGAGCATGGCCAAATCTTCCAGCTATTGGCAGACAGGTCAAGCCCGTCCGTGTGGGGTGAGAGCCTCCCTCCAGCTCTGCTCCTCCTCTCCCTCGTCCCACCCCGGCAGCAGAAACCTCTGCAGAGCGGGGCCGTCATCCTCCAGACACGATGCTGCCAGGGGCTGGGTACGCACGCAGAAGGGCAGGGTCCTGCAGTGGGAGAGGGGAGGCAGAGCTGTGCCACCACCAAGGGAAGGGGAAATCACGGGGCAGCAGCTCAGCCGCTCCTGCCCTGGCAAAGCTGCAGGGTGACGCGGTCAGAGCTTCCCCTTCCCATCAGATACACAAAGCTCACACTCTGTGTTTCCAATCATTTGGTGCAAGATTTTAGTGGGGAGAAAGAAGCAGTTATGAGTTAAAACATTGGACCTGCTTTCTAGGGATCGTGCTTTCTGGGGCTCTTCCTTTAGGGCAAACACTGACTTCTCCATGGATTCGGGGCCAGTGGCCCACTTTTGCCTTCTGCAGACACCTGCTTGGTCCAGATGCCAGAGTCAGGTCCTACAGGGACCCTGAGCCAGCACGTCCTACCGCTCAGAGCAAACCTCCTACCTACCACAGCCCTTGTGGGGAATAAAAGCCTGATTTTTCTCTGTTTGGGCAACTGAAAACTGGAATCAAAGTTTTGCCAACGAAGCCGAAGCTGTGCTGCAGCCCTCCAGTTCAGATACAGAGCTGGTAGCAGCTCTCTTACCCAGGGGCGTGATGGTAAATTCAGATCTCCAGCACCCACAAGCAGCTACACAACAATAGACCCCAACTGCAGATTCCAGCTTCTGCAATAAGGACTGAGATTCTCGTCCTCTCCTCCCCTGCTCTTTCCAGCTCTGGAAAGGGTAATGCCAGGGAAAAATGGATCCCAATCCAGTGCTGAAAGCTGGAATTTCTGTGAGCCGACTTACAAAACGATCACTTGAGCCAGAGACTGGAAAATAGCCAATTTCTTCTCCAAAGATGAGATGGGTCTGGAAGAGAAATTTCTTATTTAAAGGTAGAAGGAAGTGAAACAAAGCAGCAGCATCTCCCTTCATTTTAAAACTAACACAAAAGAAGGAAAGGGCTTTGATACGGATAATAGCATAAGAGAAGCATGGGCCGTCAGCGAGCTCATCCTTTTGACCAAGCAGACAGCTTGCCTGCTTTTCGGCTCTGTCTCTGGGCAGTGTACCTGAGATCTAACACAAAGGAATCGTCAATTCGTTGTGACTTTGACTGGAAATCCCAGTGCTGAGAGGGAAATCTGTCAGGCTTTGATGTCGAGATTTTGGTAGCGCCTCTGCCTTCCCATCTCAGAACACACTCATTTGATGTATTGTTGAGTAAGGCATTTGTTATCTTTGCAGAGAACATGCATGTAGCTTGGTAAATCTATTTCCCAACTGCCTTCCAAGACAGATAGTACAAGTGTTGTTTCTGAGGCATCAGTTTATCTGATACAGGGAACAAGGCTGGAGACAAATGGAGAGACCTCCGAAGCGTTGGTGTTACATGTCACTCTGAGGTTCTCCTCTGGTTTCTCCCAAGTATGCTATGCTAGAAAGCAGGTTCCTTGATGTAAATGACGCTGGAATGTCATTTCTATCTAGCACACCAAGGGGTTTAGGATGCAGTCTCTCCCAGATCAGGAATATGTCCTGGCAGCATTCCGCCCTCAGGACCCATGCACTGCCCGTCAGTACAGGCTGATCCATTCCCATTTTGGGATGGACTTGTTCCCATCACCAATGCCCCAGCATGCTCCAATCCAGCCATCACAGGACAAGACTGGTTATTTTTCTGCCAACATTAAATTGTGATAGATTTTTCTCTGCCTTTGCCAGGTTCCCCCTTTAGTGTGCAAGGAAAGAGCCTTTTCTTCCATAACCTCGGGAAGCTGAGCCTCTCTAAAGCCGTTTTGGGACGCTGCCATGAGCCTCTTACCATCCTGGTTAAGCAGCACTGCAGCACGGCCATACTGGGATCACTCATAGGTGGCGGGTCCTTTCCACACTGCTACTGCCAGAGAGACATCAGTAGCTTTTGTAATAACCTTTTATTGCTCTGCACCAAATGCCTTGGAAAAAAAACCCTTAGAGCATTTCTGTGTGACAGGGAAGGGCACCAACCTAGCTGGACCAGTCCTGGGGTAACCAGCACACCTTCTGCGCTGGCCCCTTCTTTGTTGCTGGGGCCCTACCCTAATCCTTTTACGCAGGATTGCTGTGAGGCTGTAATTCCCCGGGTCATCCCTTTATCTCTTTTGAATTATCCTGGCAAGCCTCTAATCTTTTACAATTCTTTTTTTTTATTATTTCCCAGGATTTGATTTGCTAAGTTTCACCCCTGGAGCTCCCCGTTAGCTGGTGTAAGGTTTTTCTGGGGTTTTTTTGTTTAGAAGTTTTAGAAATGCCATTCTCTGTTCCGTACCAGTTTTGACAGTTGTATCACACAGATAGCTCTATCTTGCCTTACCACTTAAGAATGATATACAAATAAGATGCCCAAGGATGTCCTTTCCCAGGAAATTAAGGTACACAGTCACCAATGTCCACGATTTGAACAATTCCTGCCTACAGCAGACCCGGGCTGCCCTCCCTGGCACACCAGCACACCCAGAAACCACCAGCTTGGCCTGGCCAGGAGATAAGCACCTCGTACAGAGGTATAAAGAGAGCTGAGCGTGTTTAACATCTTGCTGGATCAGCCTCGGAATGGGTTTAAAACAATGGAAGAGGAAAGCATGTGTTCCTTTCAGCACAATCTGTGCCTAATAATCAAGTTTAAATGTTCACAACCCGCTCGGATCCTAATGAGGAGAATGACTTAAATGGCAGAATATTCTGCTCTTTCTACAGGTTTACAAAAATGAAATTAAGCATAGGCTTTCTATTACAAAACAATAGGCAAATTGAAGACCAATTATGCAAACCCATCAGAGAACCTGGTGAACTGTGGAGAATTTTGCATTTCTGAGGCGGAACGACTTTTTAGATGAAAAAAAAAAAAAAAAACAACCCCTCTACTCCAAGAAATTGAGAACATCTGTGCCATCAAAGAAAGAATGCAGTGAATAATTGGACAATCATAGACAGGCAGCCATTTGAATATGAAGCTGTTTGTAATGTGGCGGTGGAAGGGAAATTACAGAATGACAGCATCGCCCGGCTGTCAGATGCCTGCGCATTCCCTTTGTGCCGATTATGGCGTGTTGTGTGCTCACTTTACAAGAGCCTGCGGGGTCGACAGCGGGGTCTCCAGGGTTATCTGTTTCCATTATTTTGCACATCAGACACATAATGAAAAAGGAGCAGTCAGAGAGGTCCTCGAGCATTTACTTCCTCCAGCATCCAGGTTTAAGTACACCTTTAACCTCTCCCTGACAGCAGCCCAACCTGCAGCCAGCCCCCAGACAGCTGACACGCGGCACGGAGCAAATATTCTCTCTCTCTCAGCTGACAAACTTCTACAACCTCTTGCCTCCAGCAATGATATTATCCTCGTTTCCAGCAGGCAAATCCCACACAGGCACTCCTGAAGGGGAGACACGCTACGCCACCTCGCAGCCTGCAACCTTGCAGAGCCCCGACCCCTCTGCAGAAGGGACCCAGAGAAAACCCTTCGTTGCACCAGCTCTGCACCTACTGCTCCGAAACGCAGGCACAGGGGCCCAAGAGATCTGAGCAAAGCTTGATGCCATGGTTCATCTCCACCTGCAGCATCCAAAATTATTTCTCCCCGGGAAGACAAGACTGAGCTGGGCATATATTCTTCCCAGGAACACATGCCTCTGGACCAGCTCCATGCTGCTCCCAAGCACAACCTCTCTTGCAACACAAATTGCACTGCATGTCGAGGAACTACAGTATCAGGGCAAATGGCTCAGGACATCTTCCAGGACAAAAAGGGGAAAAGAAAAGTGATCAACTTAGTTGTGATTTCATGGCTAGCTGCACAGATATTCACGTGTTACTTTGCACAGTCAACCTAATAACCAGCTTTCAGAAGGACAGACAGTGTAATGAATGGGTTGTAAAACACGCTCATAAAAACATTATAGCGTGTCTCCGAGCATTTGTTAGCTGTTTGTGATTTACTGGGCCCCGTTCTACATTTTCTTATAATTTGCACATTTCCTATGAAAAATAAGCATTCAATGGGCAAGCAATTTATTTTCATCTCCCTCCCTCCCCCTCGCAAGATGATAAAACTTTTACAGCCAGGCAAGAATGGCGATATCATAGTCACGAGGTTCATTATCCAGTAATTAATACATGTTAAGTATCCTGTAAATATTGTTATAATGGCTTTAAGTAAACACATACTGTATATTGGCAGTATCTATTAAGTCCGTGCCACTTACAATGAAATGTGACTAATTAATCTGTTTAAAAAGTCTAATGTCAACTTGGATATTCTTTAAAAATTAGGGTACGATGTTGGAAGCGTGTGCGGTGAGTCAGTCAGCATTTAATTATGGAACTTTGACATGAATGGTTACTTTCCTCGTTTATTTAAGTGGATTGGACAGCATCGAAGGAATGAGAGGAGTAGGAGGAAGGTTTCATTGTTCTGAGAAGCTTAAAAGCCCGAATAATACACAACTATCCTTGCTGTGAATGGCTGCAAACCTGCACACGTGTTATTACCAAAGCACCTCGTTGCAAAAGGCCCAGCCCATCAGCACCCCATAACCTGCTCCGCGCAGACAATGCGGCCACGTAACGCTGCCCTCGGGAGGAACCGCTGGGACTCCGCTGCGGTTTTGTCCATTTGAAGCATTATATCACTTCATTAAGGGATGGTGCCTGGTGCAGCCACAGCAGTGGAGGCTTTGTTCTCTTCTCAGCTAGAGGCTCGGACACTGCTTTTGTCCTGCACAATGTTTTCCTTCCCTTCATGAAAGGCAGCCCCTCACAAGACTATCAGCCTTTTAACATTTCAGTCTCTCTCCACTGTCCTAAATACAAAAAGGAAAAAAAATTCCTCCAATTCCTTCACTCTTTTTTTTTTTTTTTTGGCCATGAAGAACAAACGCAAAAAATGCTGAACGAGGGGCCCAGGAAAGGTCATCTGTTCTTTCACCTGAGCAAGAATAGACAACAGAGGGCAAAATCTTTTCCAATGCACCTTATATGTGTTCATTTTCCAGAGAAGTCTTCATCTTAGGATGCAGGTGTTTAACGAATGCCCATCAGATTAGACTTACTGCTGGTTATGTCTAGGTGGTTACCTCCAGTTTTACAGATGCCAAAAAAAAAAAGGAAAAAAAAAGCAGCTGTGTTGTTTGCAGCCCCAATCTTTACCAAGAGGTGGGGTGCAGACATTTCACAAACACACTCTGAGCCTGTCGCAGAGCAAGCGATCAGCCCCAGCTCCCTCAAGTCCCGTATCAACACCAGTGGCCCCAGACAGATGATTGCTCTCCAAAGGTAACTTCACTGAAACATAACTAAGTTAACGAGGCTTCATCACAAATGAAAGCAGCTTAAGAAGTTTGTCTTCCCTTAAAGAAAAATTTTTAAAAGTTCTTCTTCCAGATAGTCAGACATACTGCCAGGACCATGGATGCAACAGACCTTCAACTCTTTACACTCTTCCATGATCATCAAACAAAACCCAAACAAGCTTTCCCTGGAAGACAGAAACATGTCCGTGGTCTGTTGCTTGAGGTAACAGTTTTCGTAACACATTTTATGGGGTAACTAAATCCCTCAAGGTGATGGCTGGGACTGACAATCTTCCCTGGATGGTTGGGAAGCACAGGCAAGACAGAACCCCCAATGCTGGGATGCATTTCGAGATGGTGGGTGGGAGCTTGGGAAAGGCCAAAAAATGTGTGTGTGAACAGAAAGCTTTGGTCTAGAAGCTGTGGTCTGGCTAAGCTATGCTGAATTAGACCAAAGACAAGAAAGTGAGGTTTAAGATATATTTTCCTCCCATTCCTCCTGAGGCCAACAGCCACTGCCTGGGCTCTGGCAAATCAGGGCAGTGTGAAACTATCCTAACTTATTTCCATCTGATTCAGCCCAAAATGCCATTTGGACACCTGGGTATCAGCTGGCTGTACTACCTCCTGGGCAAACCCTTTCCCCAGGGAATTACCCATCAAAAGCGATCACTTCGGGTGTGAAGCAGAGCCTCCAGCTCTCTGGCTGCTCTGCTGTGAGCAAGTGGCTGGGACAGCTCTGAAACTTGGGTCCTCAGTACTCCAGAAGCCCCTGAAATCTTGTATTTTATTTAATGCTTCAGCATTGGCTCTAGAAATAGGGAGAACAGTGTTCAGAGGCATGCTGGTGAATACAAGCGCATGGATAAATAGCACAGCAAAGAGTCAGAGCTAGGGGCTGGAGGTGGGAGATGTGCATCCCATGATGGCATCTCCCATCGCTTTCTTCAAAGGTGAATCACTAAACAGCCCTGTGCCTCAGTGTCCCTACTGCTAAATCACTACAAGGTGTCGTTACCTCCTAAGATGTTGCTGGGCTTATCTAATTAATAGTCACAAGGCACCCAGAGATAAAGCAGCTCTAGAAGTGTATTGTATGGCTTGTAATCTTTTGATGTTGCCATGCAAAGGAGACATCACAGAGCACGGGAATACCCTGGGAGAGCTCCGAGTTTGCTTTTTACTTCCAAGGGCTCTTTTCTTTCCCTGACCCCTTCTTTTAGCAGCACATTCACCTTGGCCTCTGGCGAGTGGGAGTGATGTGCAGCATCCCTGCTACAAGCTTCCACAAGCCGTGAAAACCTGCTCTCACGACCAGAGAGAAGTAACCAGCACTATTATTTGTATCATTTGCTGAGGTTTGTAACCTAGAATTAATTTTCAAATGGAGTCCAAACGCTGCCTATTTCACATATATCTGGGTAGCAGACAAGAGCTCTTTTAGCAACAGAAGCAAACAGAGCTACAATCAAGCAGCTCAAGGCACAACCCTCTAATAGTTCAGTAATCAGGAATAATCAACCCTTCTCTTTATGTTCAGGGAGACCTAAGAGAACCCAGCTACTCTACAGTGAATACATTTTCATTTATAAGACTAAATGCAAGCATACGTTATCTACTTAATTAAAATCTAAATTCTCTAACCAACCATTTGTTGTTTCTCCTGGGTGTACGTTACATACACCACTGGTGTTTTCCAGAAATCCATTGCTAATGGATTAAAATAACTTGATGAAATGTTTCATTTGCTGCACGTGGCTATGAAAGAACACAAATTCCTCCGTAGGGGAGGGACTCCTCTCTGCTGTTATCCCAGGACAGCTCCCACTTCTCTGTGCTAGGACCCCAGTCCTTTCCCCAGGCTCATCTTGCCTTTGGGGACAGGGAAAATGTGACTCTCCCAAACACCAGTGCAACTGCTCAGACTGGAAACTCATCTTACAAGCACCTGGTTAGCAAAGATTTCAGGAAAACTTCCATGATGGGGTCACAAAGTCATAGGAGCTAAAGTGAGAGGGGAAATTCCTAGCTCTACGAGGGGAGAGGTTTGAGATCCTGAATGTACAAGCTTACTGTCAGTTGTGATACCATAAAGGGTTCCAAACCATCTGCACGGGTTTGACAGACGCGACACAGACCCTACGGAGCCCTGCGCTCTCTGAAGCAGCAGCGGGGAGCCAGGCAGGACACGCCAGCACATCCCTAACAGCACCAGACACCCATCTTCAGGCAACAGAAATGTTCCTGAGTGTTCAGTTCCTCCGCAAGAGGGAAAGACTTGGAGTATGGGAGTCCTCTCTAGAAATCTGCCAGGCTTTGGGGAGGAAAGGCAGTAGAAATTAATTACCTGTTATTGTTTATGTAGAAAGGGGGATTCCTATTACATGTTGTCCTTGGATATTTCCCTTTCTGTGACCCAATGCTGTTCTTAAAACCTTTCTGAGCAGGACTGCCTGGCCATGCCGAGTTAGTTCAGTTTGTGTGGTCATGGCACCAGTAACCACGACCAGTACACTGCCCGTGGATCCCAGGTACCGTGTCTGCACTGCCATGGCCAGAAGAGGGCTAAATCAATACTTAAAGAAACAAATTTTCCCCATAAATCTCAAACATCTCCTGTAAGGATTTGAATGCCATTGCTTGAAACGTTCATCTCTTTGCTCAGACAAGGGGCATTTTCACACCACTTTCCCCCGGTGAGCAGAGCACCTCCATCCACTCTAAGGGGGGACAGCTGCCCCCTTCTCCAATTAAAGGTTGTGCTTTATTTCCCAATTATGAACAGCTTCAAAGGGTCACAACCTCTATCACTGGTGCCAAACCTAGCTCACTCTCTGGCTCTCAGAGATTACGGTTCCTTTTTCCTGCATCTCCTTTGCCCAGGTGTTAAATACCATTAGCTATTGAGTGCCATGAAGAATCTCCTCCACAGGAAAGCAGCGAGGGGGGAGAAGAGAGGTACAGGTGAGGCAGAATCAAATTAAGACAGATGGCTACTGCTCCTGAATGGAAGGAATCTCCTGACAGCCTCACATCATTACTGCAAATCACAATATTTATAGAGAGCCACCAGGAATTCTGCTTTGCTGCCAGCAGACAACAAAGCAAAAGGGCACCTCCTTCAAGCCATTCAGTCTATTCTGCATTATAATTAAAAACAATTTCTATCCTCAATAGGGTTTTGATTCAGGTAACTCATTATCCCCAAGAGCCATTTTCGAGACTGAATTGTGAATGCAAATTAATGCCAGCTTTACAATAAAGCTGCTTTTTTTTTCCTCCTTTCTGCCTCTTTTGCTAAATTCCATTTTTGGAAATTTTCTTGCCTTTTATATCAATTGGGTGTCCAGGGCAGATCTGCCAGGGGACAAAGCAGGTTTTGTGCTCCTTTTCTTATTAGATGTTCTTTCGTTCTCCCTTGCTGCAATGCCGGTGTGTCAGGCAATCCCAGCGCAGTGCTACGGCTTGGGTCAGAAATGCAGAGGGACCTGCTCCCCCCCAGCCACAGCCCTATGCCAGGGCTTTTCCCTGTCACCTGAGAGAGTGGAGTTACTTGCTGTGGTTATGGGCAGGAACTCCCCCAGCTGTCTCTGCACACTCCTAGCACAACAGGCAATTGTTCTGGATATCACTGTAATACAAGTAGAAACAAATATTCACGTGTCCTCTGCAAGGAAACCGAAATTCCCCAACCACAAAGACTCTGCTGTGACCCCACCTGTACTCGACACGATTTGCTAACTAACCATCTTCGTATTTTATCATGACATTATGTTATGATGGGTTTGCACACGCTTCTTTGTAACTCCTGGCTGTAGACCCAGCCTGATGCTGCCTCAAATTGGGCACTGCCGAAGGACACCTGCTATTCTTCACAAAGAACAGAGCAGTAAATACAAGAGCTGAAAAGCTTCGCTTCTGTTCCTTGCTTAGACAACATGTGACCGCAGCAGCAGCGTGGAGCGACACAAGATTTGGGATTTGGTTTAAAAGGGCAGGAGTGCGTGCTCAGTGATGCTGCATTGATCAAACCCAGCTTACCCGCGTGCTCACATCAAGAGGAGTCGGAGCCCTCTGCGTTTCCCATCAAACACACACAAAAGGTCAAACAGGTAAAACTGACCAAATAATTATTGTTAAAAACCGGCAGTAAAGTCAGAAATCATCACCCCAGGGGATGTATGAAGCACACAGACAGTTGCTGCTGCTGGTCCCTGCTGGTGTCATAACAAAAAGGGAAAGTTGTTATTTATTGCCCTTTATTCCTGTAGCACTTGATGTCTGCAATGCAGCCTGCCCCCAGGAGTGTGATGAAGTGCTCTTACTGCCATTCCACATATGAGGGAAGAGAGCCATAGCCTCATATTCTCAAAAGGTACTTGAGCACCTACTGCCCTTGGAAATCAGCTGTAGTGGAGCTCTGAAAAACCTGGGAAAACACACATATGCCCAAGGGGCTCGTCCAGACTCGCTAATATTCTGACCTGCACACTGACACCTCATCGGGAGCCCCCAGACGGGACAAACGAACGCCCTCAGCAAGGACCACGCTGCAGCCTCGCCTGCCGAGCGGAGAGAGCAGCTCTGGAGGGCTGGTCCCTGCTGTCGTGGCACCCCCAGCACAGCTGGCCCCGGAGGGAGCCCCCATTCCGGGCAAGGATGCCCTGCCAAAGGAATGGGGCATCTCAAGCACACAGAGCATCAGAGTCACAGCACCAAGGCTGGGGAGATGTTTTAGAGCACCCCTTCTCCACGGTCCCAGGGGTTATTCCTGTTTTACAGGAAGTATTCTGAGGATCCTCTGCCTCCTGTGTGAGCATCCAAGCTCTGCTCCTGACTTTTCCATGGCCTTCAGCAAATTAATCTTTCTGTGTCCCCATCTGGAAAAGTCATCTACTGGTGCTAGCCTCAGATTTGATGGATTAACTTCTTCCTAATACCACTTTGTTCGACAAGTGCTGAGTATCTCTTACTAATCAGCAGAAACTTATTAATTCTCATTATGAGTGCTTCTCATGTCCTTGCTGATAAAGCTCACTGGGAGATACAATAGTTCTCCAGAACAGAGGCACAGTCCCTTGGAAAAGCAGCAGGAAAAAACAATCAGTCGATTTCTTTGCAAAAATAACTGCCTATCATTATGGGAATTTACCCCACATTAGATTTCCAGAGGAATTTTCCACTCACTCAACTTCTTAATATTAGAGCTTTTTCCCTGCAGAGAAACTGCCTTTTTAACCCACATTTTCTGGGTAATTGGACTGGAAATGGGTTTGTCATGACAGAGAATGGAGCTGGCTTCTCCGCAGTTGCCAGCCCACACCCCAGAGGATCTTCACTTTTCCCCGCAAACACAAAGCTGATGCCAGTCTTCCCAGCAGGTTGCCAGATGCAACCATCGGTGCTCCTCATCACTCCTCTTCCTCCAAGGACAAGGTGCCAGAAAGGATTCCTCAAAGCAGAGCTCCTCAGGAGCCTGTTCCCTGCAGAGCAAGGCAGCTGCTTGCATTTGGGATGGAGGGAAGCGTCTCCTGCTGGTGAAGGTCACTGATCACAGCTCCAAAACACCCTGTGTACAAGGCTAAATCAACAAGGTGAGCTCATGATTGAAGTCAAACACCCAAATCCAAATGATTCCAAACATAAGAGTTAGAGACAATCCCTTTGCGTTTGCAGGCTGCAGCCTGGGATGCAGGGGGTGACGTGAACCACCCAGGGAGCTCCCACCCCAGAGCTGCTGAGTTCTACTCGGTTCTGCCACGTAGAGACCTGGAGTATCGTCCTCAAATGAACGCAAGTTTCTGCTCCTTCTCTGTGCCTCCTTTCCTAAGAACAGGAGCAAATTTGGGGGGGGGGGAGAGGGGTGGGTTTCTCTCTTTTTTTTTTTTTTTTTTTAAATCTGGCTGACATTTTGACTTTTACTGTGAGCTACTTGGAACAGATACATCTCTTGCTACGCATATTCACGATAACCATCATCCTTGCTGACACATCAGTCACCTTTGGAGCTAAAACAACAAACCACAACTTGTGACAGCATCAGGCTCCCACCCGCTACCTGCCGAGACACCACAACCAGCAATTTCAAAGCCCAGGGGACACTTTTCCATACTAGAGACGGAGTTCTCAGCTTGACTCTCAGAAATAAAAAAATAAGCAAGAAAACAACCGCACACATTTCTTTTTGATCTTACGGTGGAAAAAAAAACCAACCTGAAAATTGTATTTTTGGTAAAACAAAGTTCATTTGGAGGAATACTGTAATTCTTTACCTCCATTAAAAAAAAAAAAACAACACAAGATGTCAAAAATTATTTCTAGAAAAAGCCTATGTTTCACTTCTATTAATTACTTTCCCTTAAATTCTGCACGCAAATTCACCTACCAAATTCAGACATCATTCTGATTCCATCTATAGGCAAAACTTTCATCCTTTTTGCATGCAACTACTACGGAAAATGTATTTGGATTTGGAGTCTAAGTTCTTGGGCAGCACAGGAAGCTCACACCTCAGGGAGAGAACAACCAGAACCCCTAGTGCCTTGACAACAAAATTTAACGGCAAGTCTCCAGAGGATACCACACGTCCACATGTGTCAGAAATGGCCAAGATTACTCAATTTACAAATAACTTGTAAATTCATATGTTTGGCAGGAGCGAGACTCAAGGGAGTCTCCTGAATGATAACAAAGGTCTCTTGCTCCGCCCTGCGCATTTCATTTGAATGAAATAAAGGCCATGTGAATGTGGTCCGAGATGTCTTTGGGAACAAGATGACTCCCCACAATGTATGGAAGCAAACTGGCCAGATTTGGTCCCTAGAGTTGTTTGGCATGACAGCGGCAGCAGCTTTGCCTTGCAGCCTCCTCTACCTTTATACTCTGCCCTATATACTATTCCATATGTAGGTGTCCCCCACATCCCACCCTAAGCCTTACTCTGCCACCTCCAAATCTGTACTGTTCACGTTCCCAGTATGCCCTCCCCTTACCAATTTGCCTTCTCCAAATGCAAGGACCCAGCAGGACATGGAAGAGGCTGGAGGGATGGGATCAAATCCCATAATTTCCTTTCTAGCAGGCAGATGCTCCCTCCCCAGACAGAACACAACAAAACTAAGAGAGAACTCCCTGCAGACGTTTTCCTATTGACTGACCAGGCAGCGTACGCACCCAACACCATCAGTGAATGTTGAGAGTGAGAACTGGGATGGCTGGATGGACAGGAGGACATCCCAGCACAGGGAGACGGGAGGTCTTGCTGCCTCCAGGCTGTGCAGAGCGCTGCTGTTTAGGAGCTGCCTGGAGGTGGAGTCTCTCCAAAACGCAGGGCATTTCCAAATCACCCTCCTGGGCCCCCCTGGGCTATTTGCAGTCGCAGGCTCCCTGGTAGCAGTGTTTTCTTGCAACCCAACACATAGAAATGTTAATAGGGTGTCTGAAGAGACATTTTAGTTGTGAGCTGTTGTCTTTCTTAGTTGAAAGCACACCAGTGCACCCATAAAAGTCATATAACCTCAGGAGCAGAAGGAGCGCTGCTGGAGGGTTGGTTAGAGCCAGGCTGACTCCTGACGTATTTTCTCAGGAAAAATCACCAGGATGACTGTGCAAGAACTACTGAGCCGGCTGTTGGGCTCGGTCCAGCTCTCACCGAGGGTCCCCTGGGTCCCCTCTGCTCTCACAAGCGCTTCTCAGACTCTGCTCAGTGCCGCTTATGACCAGCGAGGCTGCGTCCTGCCGTATTATTAGATCCACCAGCTTAACCATATGTCCATCCTGTTTCAGCACTGCTTTGGGAATCCAGGGTCTCTGTTCAGTTCTGGTCCTGAGGCAATCTTTCCGCACAACCTTGGGCAGCAGATTAAATATCGGTGAACTGCAGTTTCCCTTGGGCTAAACGGGGAGCACGCCGCTTTAGCTGTTCAGACTGGCAGCTCAGTGACCCAGAGACTGGACAGGGTTGGGCACATCGGACACACTGGACAGATGTCCATACACTTGAGTAAATGCCTGTGTAACCTTCTAAATGTCACTGTCATATGACTGAACATTATACTTTGGGGGCACCAAAAGGATGTTACAGTGCATTCAGCCACCGCTCAGCCTAAACATTTTGTGTGCTTGCCTGCAGAGTCACGATTTCGGTGGCATCTTTTACAGTCTACATAAAAGCAAGCAGAAGGAACATCCTGCCTTGCTGTTACATCCAAGCAAACCCAGCAAGTTTTCCCTAGCTGCAATCTAAAACCCCAGAGCAGGCTGACAGCCCAGCGCTGCTGTTTTCTCTGATGTCCAGACCTCCTGCGCCGTACTCTCCCCTGTGAGACCTATTGCAAGAACAAGAGCATTAGTTATGGTCACCTAGCAATGTAACTAGGTCTCTGGGGAGTCTGCAGCCTGCCTGTCATGTGGAGCTCTAGCCTGGAGGATCTGCTAATCCACCCGTGCTGATCAGCAGAGTGTAAGAGAAGCTTGCACACGGGGAACGGAAGGTGGTTTAGCCTCAGAGGTTGAGTCCTTTGACCCTGGCTGAATCATTTCACTCACTATTAAAGCAGCTACATGCATAAAACGTAGATACCGGCCAGGGAAAGCTCAGAACTGTACTGCAGGATGAATAAGGGAGGATAAAAATGAAAGCGTTTGTACACAGCAAAAGTGCCAGGCTCCATCAGGCAAGATTTAGTTCCACAAGAGTGCTACATAACACACTTGCTTATGCCATCCATCGTCACACTGCCATACCCAGCGAGCTTTATTTCTGTCAGAAAGCATTTAGTGCCTCCAGTGCCATTACTGAACTGGTAATGCCCGTTTCAGACCAGACAGATGGGACACGAGAACCCCTCAAAATGAGCCGGGAAAGCTGCAGGATCCATCCCTAGCCAGACTCTCAGCTGCAGGAACTCACACATCAGATCTCCACTGAATACAATGGAGCTACTCCAGTTTACATCAGCTGAGAACCTGCGTTTCTCTACTCTCAGCTCATAACATTTGGATGGGAGCTTACAGCAGGAACACAAACAGCTGAAATCACTAAAACTTTGAAACTATCACCCCCTGTTGCAGGGTGGAGAAAGTCTATATTATTATGGAGTTTCAGCATTTGGGGGGGCTCAGGAGCATTGGTGGGGAACCAAAGTCCCTACATCTAGACAAGGTGAATAAATCTACAGCTTGTCAAGCTGGTAAGGGAGAAAGGCATATTTGTTTTCTGAAGGAATAAAGTTCAGTTTAACCTTTGTTCCGCTAGGCTGCAATTCTGCAGAGCAGTGAATTCCTGCAATGGGAGCAGAGGGTATCCGGCAGGCCCCAAAGCTGTACTTTTGCATGAATTAACAAAAACTCAGTGTTCTGTGCAAACCTCATCTGACTGTAAACTGAGCTTCCTAATTGAGAAGCCACTTTTTTCCTGAATTAGAGAACCTTTAGAATTCAGCTCTTGAGCACTCATTCTGAACAACAATTTGCCCCATTTCCATCGTAAATCTAGTCCAGGTGCCACACTGTCTCTGTTCTGCATTAAACCCATGGGCTGTACTCATAAGGGGCTCCCAGAGAGTGGGATGGCCATAGAAGATTCAGGTTTCAACACTACCAACACTCAAGGTTTGTCCCAGCTTTCTGCCCACGTACAGCTCTAAATCTTCCTGGTTCTTCTCTTTGATTAACCACACACACCCAAGCCATGCAAATTCTCCCACCTTGAGCTTCCACTTCTTCCATTTACTGTGCACTGGAAGCACAACTATTCACAACCTCAGATTAAGAACCTGTTTGCTGAGCTTGTTTGAAGATATTTATTTTGTCCTGATTGTCCCTTGCTATTAAGGGGTAGCATGATGTCACATCCCTGAAAACAGCTCCTGGACGAAGCCACACATCCTTGAGAGCAGCAGTGGTGGCAGCAATAAACAATAACAAAGACATAGTGATTTCAGTGCTCTGCTGGACCTACATGTACTTTAGGTGCTCCAGTTGCTAGCAAACTAACTGCTTCAGTCACTCTTTTGGGGTTCATGGTGTGTCTCCTTTACCAACCTTTTTCCCCATCACCTGCAAGCTGAGCAACCTACATGGATTTGTTCCTTCTCTTCCTGCTCATCCCAGTCCAGCACTAGAAAAGCAGCCTGGGGTGAAACCAGGAGAGCAGGACACTAGGAAGGGATACGCAGAGACGAGGAGTTACTGTTCTCCTCCCAAGGATGAAGGAAAGCTTTCTATGGTGCCCCGGTAAGGGACAGAGGGAAGGGCTGGTCTCAGGCCATGTATGAGATGGAGTACTGGAGGGAAATGGTTATGGAAGCAGAAAGGTTTGTGTGCTTACAAAGTTGTGAAACTCATTACTTTTGCTGAAGTGCTCTCTGAGTGGCATTACTGCGCATTATGCTCTATAAAGAATCAAATGCTCTTCTGCTGTGCTTCACGCTGGCTATTAAGAGATATATTCCAAGCTGCCAATTTGTTGTATGAAGCTATTTTAGTTTTCTTCAGAGAAAACCAATACCTTTTCAACAAATAAAGGAAAAAAAAAAAAAAAGAAAAGAGTTCTCTGTTCTTTCTGCCATTGTTGCTAGCAACAAGGACTTCTAGCTCTCTGACAAGGCTCCTGCAGGCGGGATCCTCAGGCACTGTACACAGGATCAGGTCATTGCCTTCAAAGCCTAACTAGCTTATGCCAGCTTGGGATTTGGCCCTGTATATTCAAGCCCACTTCAGCTGTCTCAACATTCTCACTTGCTATTAACTCTGCTGAGCTGTGGCCCATATCACTGTTTGCTCTGATTTTTCTTGATGTTTCATCTCTCTGACCTTCTTCGGAAGAGGTGGTAACAGCTTGCCTCCTTGAAAGTCAATAGTTTCCTTCACATCAAAGCAAGAAGCAAGGTCAAGATCCAGCTGCTACTCCCTGATAGCTTTAAAACAACAGCTTTTGGTGGAGACCAAACTAATCTGTTCCGAGCTCTTCTTTGGGGATAGGTGGGAGGAGTGGGTTGAGAACGGGTCTTTACACCTTCTGCTCAAAGCAGGCAGCCTGCCTTGGTGACAAACAGGAGAGTGCTGATAAAAGAGATCACGGGGCTGATCACAGGGAGCACGCAGGCAACCTGCTGTTTCCCACAGGAACGGATCCAATACAAACATTTCTTCAGAGACAAAACACTACACTGCCACAAAAAAAAAAAATCCTTAAAAATCTACATATGACACGGCCATTGTCACAATGCTGTATTTTGTTACTTTGATAAGGCTGCAAAAGGATGCAGCCTGAGAATGTCTGGGAGACCGTAAGGTGCTCTGTACAGAGTCCTACAAACTGCTGGTTACCAACACAATCGAGATAGAGGTGATCAATGTGGACTAAATCACACATGATGGGACCAAGGTGCGCTTTCAGGGCTTTAGTCAGATCATTGGGCCTTAAAGCAAGTATGAAAAAAAAAAAAAAACCCAAAAAAAACCCAAGAGGAGAAATACCTGGACCCAGAAAAGAACAGCAAGACCACGACCAGATCCCAGAAGCCACCACACCTCCTGAAGGGCAGCCCAGCTTGCTTGCTCAAACCAGTTTATCCAGCAGCCATCATGGCATGGTGTAACTGGTAAGGGCTTCTCGGGAAGCACCCACATGACCTTCACAATACATCAGCCTGGGAGCTGCGAGAATGCACCCAGCACAGGAGTCTGGTCATTAGCACATCGCTGCTCCCCATTAAATCTGTTCCCCCCACACCCTCTCAGCAGCTGCAGCTCATGTGGGTTCAGGCATCCTCCCCCTTCCCTCCCGGTGCCTCCCCAGATCTGCTCAGGTGCAGAGCTGGCTCCTGTTTCCTCCAACCTTGGAAATGAGCCCAAAGACTTCAATGGGGCATCTAGAGAGAATAAAGCAAAAGGGATTTTGGCCCCCAGCATGGAGAGGTGACCAGGATGGTTCTCATCAAGTTCCCATTTTTTCACAGGTCCACAGTTTCAACTTGAAACGCTGCCTCCTGAGCTGCTGTTGAAAGCCAGCTGTCTACCATTTATATTGTTAATTCATTATAAACCAGTTCTTTATCCTCTCAGGAAATCACGGCAGTCCTGCTTACTGGCAGACAATAACATTTGAGGGCTTGCTGCTGTAATCGCTGACAATATCAATTATTTAGTTTTCTGCCAATTCCTATTAGACTTTTCAGGCTAGAGAATTTACACTGTGTTATTGAATTAAAAAACAGCTAAAAGCTTTAGGGAATCCAAACTAATTAGCCGGCATTTGAAAACCCCTTTGTTCACGGTAATTTGTTTACAAGAGTAGCTCAACCTTTTAATTATGGGCACGCTCATAGGCCACATACTGTACCATTACAGGCAGGATTTTTTGTTTGGTGCAAGAAGGGCAAATATGGGGAAGCTAATTTTGCTTTAATGAGCTGTGATGACCCTGCTTGGCACTGGATGACCTTTAAATATAAGTGTATCTATAATTATAACTAAGAAAAAATAACACTCCAGATGCTTTGAGTGGGCCAGAAGTCATCAGCGTCCAATTGTGTCAGCAACACAACTCTCACTCTGTCTTCAGCCTTTTTTAAAGATCTCAACTCCAGATAGCTCTTCACCCTCTTGCCTATTCCCATTTATTTGTTTTCTCCTGCTTTGGACCTGAAAGCCGCATGGTTTAGCTATTACAGGAGACATCCACACTTGTGATGATGATCCTGTTGTGCCAATTTGCTTTTATCTCTTTGCAGCAGGTTGTCCTATCTTTGCTGTAATGCATCACTGCAATCCATGTCCCTGCTCTGCAAACCACTGCTGTGGCAGGAGCATCATCAACTTTTCACGGGTCCTTTCCCTTAGCATAGGAGTAAGGTGTTAGTTTTGGAAGAAACACTGCGGTTCTGATTGCGAGAGGATTTTTAGTCCATTAAGTAGGAAGCCATAGCAAACTGTTAGCTTTCTCTTTTGATCGCTTTACCAGACCAAGCTATTGGCCAGAATTGTTCCATGGGAACCGGGTGGAAGCGTCTGGGCTGAGATTCCAGGAGCTGGAGGTTTCCTGCCTGCAGTCTGCAACCATCTCTCCTCATGCAGCAATGCATGGACATGTAAATATAGGAAGGAGCCAAAGAATGTTTCCCAGCTGCATCTGGTTTCTTCAGCGAAAAGCTGGTGTGCAAGGCTCCTGAACAGACCGACCCAAAATCAGCTGTGAAAATCCTGACATTTGCCTTGACATTGAATAGAAATTGTGAATATGTTCACTCCTGGGGTAAGGAGTGGCAAAGAAGGGAAGGAAAATGAAGCGAGATGTCTCTCAGTGTGGGAACATGCAGCAGAGTACAGGAAAACTTGACGTGGGAAGACAGCAATACAGTCCCCAGTTTATTTTGAATACTTCCAAGACATTCGTTCGGACAAAATCTCTGTTAGCATTTTAAAAAATTGTACCAAAGTTAATTTTAGGGGGAAAATATGCTAAGAAAATGTTTAAAACTGCTTCATCCCTGACCCACACACATAGCATTTGGCATCCCCCAGTCTGATCTAACATGCTGAATACGGACTGACACAGCCTTACCCAGGGCACAGCGAGTGCTCCCCACGTAGTCCCAGCGAGGGACATGCCCCACGGCAACCCTCACCCCTTCATCAGACAATTAACACCAGCTCAGGTAACCAAAGAGACACACAGCCTATTGCAGGGGTATCCACGGACAGCAGGGGCTAAGCAGAGGACGGACCAGACCACTGTTTACTCCCAGTCTCTGGCACTGATTTGCTGGGTCCTTGGCCAAGTTACTCTTCCCCTTGGTTATTCTGTTTTCCGACCTGGAAACTGTTCCCAGCATCTTCCATCCCAGGTCTTTTAGGCACTTTGAGGTCCACATGGATAGTGTATCGCTAGCCAGGTCTCAGCGTGCCATCTGACATTACATGCGGCTGATGTTTCAGCAGAGCGGCTGATTTAATCTCTTCAGGAATTTTGTTATGAGGCTGAAATAGCAACCATAAAAATGGAGATGGGCACAACTGTCCCTCAAACATCCAGGTCTTCCTGACCACATTTAGTTAAAATATCATTAACTTGTGCAGCATGTTTGACAAGAATGTATGACAGCACCAGCCATATGGAAAGCATAAATATTAAATACTGTATATTGCAGCCATTTGCAAGAAACTGCATTAATCCCTTGAAGGTTAATGAGAATTATTCATGTGCATCTGAGGGAGAGAAGTACTTTACTTTAGAAATTGAACAGCTTGACATGCCTGATTTTTCACTTACCAATAAATATGAAAATGGAAAGCGGATGGACATCTCAGCGTTGTGCCTGAATGAGAGGCTCATTGAACAACTCCCAGGCTTGTTTTTTCAAATCAATATTTTACATCATTAATATTTTCAGTTCCAGGAATCAGTGAAACAATGGATCTTCCCTGCTCATCGACAGTTTGCCGCTCTGTGGATATCCTTGCAAGAGGGGAAACAGATGTCAAGGAGTCAAGACAAACCCGGTGTATTTAGTTAAGTCCTTAGAGTACAAAGGAGGACGCAATACCTGTGCAGGGCCTGGTGTGAGACCATACGTAGGAGGGAAAACAGAAGCGAGGTAGAGTTAGCCTTGATGGGCAAGAGCTACGACTGCCATCTCGGAGACCACTCCGTTCGCGCTACCGAAGCATCTCAGCAGAAAACATGGACAGATTTCCGAAAAGAGTTTAAGTGACTAATAACTGTAATTTCTTGCAGTAATCACTATTGAAATAATTTCAAAAGTTTTTGAAACAGCTTTGTTATGGTCTGGTTTTAAACGAACCACCTGCACCAGCAGAGCTATTAAAAACTTGGAATGATTACATTTCTGTGTGTCTTTGACGAAAATAATTTGTTGTCAGTGAAATCTTCTCGCTGCTTTGCAAGGAGCAATTCATAGAGACGGGTAAAATAGCAGAGCTATTAAAAACTTGGAATGATTAAATTTCTGTGTGTCTTTGACTAAAATAATTTGTTGTCAGTGAAATCTTGTCACTGCTTTGCAAGGAGCAATTCATAGAGATGGGTAAAAATTGTGGATAGTCTTCTTTTAATTAAGGTGTGGGGTTTTTTGTTTTGTTTTGGTTTGGTTTTTTTAATAGCGTCTGTCATAATGAAAATACTTTCCCTTCCTTTTTCTTTCACCTTGTACATTTTTCATAATACAGTCACCGTATTTATGCTGCACATTTTGTCAAACTCCAGCCATTACTACTGCATGGTTCACGGTACCTAGAAGAAATGAGCTCCATGCTCACTCCAGAGCCTGCTGCTCAGTATTTCTACTAGGCATGAACACCATCCTGTGGAAAAGTGGAACGTTTAGTTGTCTCAGCAACGAGAGAAGGAAACTGTGACTAGAAACCACACCTTCAAGAGCCCTCAGGTTAGCTGCCGGAACAGATTTTCAGCTGATGCGAATGACGAGAGTTCCTGCAGCTCGAGGAGGCAGCGGAGCTGGACTGATGTACACAAGCGGAAGGTTTAGCTCTGCATATGCTCCCTCCAGTGCTAAATGCACGTGCTCCGAGCTCGCTCCTGCTCAGCCTGAATCAGACAATAAACCAGATCTTTGTAAAACACAGGGAACTCCCAAAGGCACCGTCTCTGCAGAAGCACCTGGGGACGCGATGCTCATCCACCTGAGGGGTACGGGCCATGACAGCCTTTGGGTTTGTCACTGGCACCACGGCGTTGGTCTGGACACAGCAGCTCTCACTGACGGCTGCAGCAAAGGCAGCGCTGGGGCGGGGAAAATGTGTGGAATGGAGGCAAATAAGGCTGCAGCCTGCTTGAGGGGCTGAGAAAAGGGGCTGATGGTCAGGGTGCACTGGGGATGCCCTAGAAATAGGGTCAGGGGAACAAGAGGGAGGCCGAGCTGACAGACCAAGCTCATTACTACATCTCCGCATGAGGAGAATTGGCAGATGGGCCAGTGCATCACATCATACAGGTTTTTCCTTCTCAGATGTCTTGATTTCCAGTCCAAGTGCTTCGGAAGTGGCTCGTGTGAAACAAGAATGCCAGCAGACATCCCCTTGCCGCGCAATGCAAGTGCTAGGAAGCTCCGGGGAGGAACACGGTGCTACTGGGAGCGTCCTGCCCTATTTTCTGCACCAGAGCAGCCGGTGTGCAGTGATGTGTGTGGGCCAGGAGCAATCACACACACAGCCAGCTACCGGTTCCAGGGAAACCTTACTGACTCATGCACGGATCCACAGGCAAATTCAATCTCACAGTTATCATTAGCTGGACTTCTGAGGAGTTAATGCCCTTCGTTCCTCTTGTACTGTGCTCAAGGTCAGGAAAACAGCTGAGTGAGAGCATTTTGTGTTCGGGGTGTATTTATAAATACATTCTAAAGGGTTAGTTATAGGATGTTTGGATAAGTGGTTAATCAATTTGTACAGATTATTATGAGACCAGCAGATGCACAGGTTGCTTCTGAATGCCTTACTTTATCAACTACTGATACGCATATAACCATCTGATATAACACCTATTAATCACCTCTGTAACACCTATTATTAAGCATTTATAAAAACATTAATGTGAATCTCCTTACAAACTCCATTAATCCATGAGACTGGGACTCACTGACCTCAAAACAGGCTGATTAGAAGAAATCAGGCAGGAGGTCTCTCCCCTGGCCGAAGGGCAGTTTCTCTTTGAAGACTGTCTCCTTGCCCAGCAATCTGGCAGCCTGTGAACTCCAGCAGAAGAGTTTTACTCTGTTTTCACTGTCAGACAGGGCACACAATCACTGTTAGGCAGTACAAAGGAAAACACAGCTGGTGATTCTGGACTATGTTGTATTTTTATTCTGAGTCATTTACCACCTCCTTTAAATAATCCCAGAAGCGTCCACAGGGATCTACTTTTACAGCACTGGATTGCTCGGGAGTGTGTCTGTCTCTGGCCTTTTCCTCCTGCTTTTCAATTTCTGTTCTGGCTTTCCTCCACCAGAGAAGAACATGTGCTCACTGTCACTCAGAGGAACATTTTAAGGCTCTGAGGATGATCCACAGCTAATACAAAGCAGAGCAGACCCAGTGGCTTCAATGAAGCCACGCACAGTCACACCAACGGTGTGTCTTCAGCTGGCAAAGTTGTGCTGACGCCGCTTTCCCGACAAACACAAAGCACAGCTTTGGCTGGGCGGCAGATGTCCCATTGCCAAGCCATGGTATGGCGCAGCTCAGCCCTGGTTTGGGCTCCAGCCACATGCAGCTAAAATATAAACCAATGTTACCAACTGATACTGTGTGTTTAACAGCACTGACTGGAAATTTTCAATGCATGTCATCTAAATGTTCAGTTGCTCAAATCTATACCACAGCTAAGTGCTGTTATCCTATAAGCAAAGGAAAATGGTACACTGAACACTGAAGACTTTTTTCTTTTTTTAAATTGGGTGTGAGCCTGTATATACAGTCACTGAAAATTTGTCAGAGGATGTCATGGCATCTGCCAGCTCCCAGCGCTGCTCTGTGCAGCAGGCTCTCCCGGTTTTATCGGGCTGCGTTCAGCAGCAAGGTTCTCCCTGTACTTGATGGAAAAATGCCATCCAGGCAGAGGGCCATTAGGTGACAAAGTCAGAAGGGGGAATATCCCACTTGTTTGCTTTCTGCAGCTGTGGATAGTTAAGAACAACAGGTGCTACTGTTCTGTGAAGGTATTTAATGGGAAACACACCAGATCATCCTGCTTTACCCTATGCTTTGGTGCTTCATGAAGCTAGGAGAAAAGACCTGCTTTTCCTAAAAGTCTTCTGGAAACCCACAGATAGGACGAAAACCAACAAGAAATGAAAGTAAAGCAAAACCATCCCCTTCCTCTGCTTTGCTGCACAATATTCGCTCGACAGGTTCACAACGTGAACTTACCATGAGCTGTAAGATCAGAGCCAGCTGTGGGAGTAGGTGACTTTTCCACAGCTGTTTAGTATCTCTGGTGAGAATAACCTGCCCAGGAAAGGATATTCCTTCCCTGGGATCTGTTGTGTCCTCTTTGGCAGAAAGGGAGCAGACAGAAAGTCGCTGTATCGTTCACTCCTCGCTGGCTGCCCAGCTGTGAGTAACTCCACGGCTCCGCTAAAACACGGATGCATCCTGTGTAGACTGAGGATTTTGTTGTCTCATAGTTGCTTGGCCTCCAAATTAGCTGTTAGAGATACTGATCATTTGTGAGTTTTTAAGCAGTTCACCCCGTAAATCACGAGAGAAACATCCCTTTGGTTAACCTGAAGGCTGGACCTTCCCTGGGCAGCCAGCACTATCTCCCCTCAGTTTTTGTGTCTGTACCTCAAATGCCATCCTCTAATTTTCCAGATGATTAAAGCTTTCATTTCACTTTGGGGAGAGCAGAACTCCAAGAACCCGTGCAGTTAAAATTCCAGAAAGCGCAGCTCTTCTCTTCTCTGGGAGACATTCTGTGTGCTGCCCACAATTAGAGCAATCGGTCCCTTTACGTAAGTAAAGCAACTCTTTATGGCAAATGAGCAGCTTCTTAATGAACACTTGTTATTTTCAGTAAGTCAGCGCTTTTGGTGGGGAGATTTAATAAACTTTATTCTTCTTCCCCTCATTGTGATAGGCAAATTTAATTTTACTCGTATTTTTAATAATACTAAGCATCTCTTGAACATGACTAGTAGGCAATCTGGACCACTTTGCTCAGTACGAAAATCCTCTTTTCTGATATAAGATTTGGGGAAATGGAAAACACTCAGTGTCTCATAAACGAGTGTTAAGGCAGAGTGAAGACACACAGAGCAGGTGACAGGGACGCTCTGGAGGGGGCCAGTAGCAGGCTCGCTCATTTCAGAGAATACTGCTGATATTCTCCTTCCCTCCAAAAAGGCGACCACTGAACAAAAGCAGCTGCTGTCCTGGATTCACAAAGGTGATTCTGAAGCACTTCTGTCCTGCCTCTAAGCCCACACGCCCACCCTCCCGCAGCCTGGACCCAGGCTTTGCTTGTAACACGCTTCTTTTCCCAACAGACCTCTGCAATATCAAACTCCACAAAAAGGAGGCATTTGCCGTTAAGCCACAATGTTTTCTGCTCTTGTGCACTGCAAAGAAGCAAATGCAAAGCATTCAGTAAGGCCTGGGACTAAGCAAGACAGGTGCAGAACCTCACATACCCGTGCAGAAGTACCGTATCTCCTGCCCAGATAACCCACAAATGGGACCTGCTACCTACCCACAGGCTCCAGCACAGTTTTTTTCCCCAGCTAGTGCTTTCTGGGGTATGGCACCTGTATATCATCAGTCGGTGCATTGGCAGCCAAAACCAAGCTGAACGTATGAGAATTAAAGGGAATACTCACCTTATGCAGAAGGTGAATCAGGGAGATAAATCCCAAAGCTTTCTGTGCCATTACTATAGGAAAGTGCTACAGAGTTTAATGAGGTCTATAGAGAACTTGAAGAGACACAGAAACTCCTGTAAAATAGGCTGTCCCCTATAGAGAATTAGACCTTTTCTCTGGATGCCTTCCACCCTGGCCCTGCTGCTTGGCTATCGAAAAATTTTGCATTACTCTTACAAAGGAGCAATTTTATATCCATTTCTACAATGCATTAGCATAATGGCTTGATTGGTGGAAATTCTCCTGATACAGAACAACAATATTTACACAGCCTGAAAAAACAATTTTCTCCCTCCCTTACTCACCTAAGTATATCTTGGACTTTCACAAATAATCAAAGGCTTTTCAGTCACTTTGTATATATGAACGATGGAGACTCTGAATGTATCATTTCCTCCCTCTTCAGAGAGACTTTCCAAGGCAACACCTTTCACTCCTTTTGGACGTACTCTCTCTAAACGTTACTGACACAGACGTTGTTCTCCTTACCCCACTGCTACCAGTCATGCCTTACTGGCTCATTTGGTCCAAACACGATAAATCAATTTCCATCCAATTAGGCTACGCCTGAAGAATTAATTTGCTACACTTTAGACTGTAGTATTTTGTATGTTCCTAAATGCAATTAGAAAACTTTAATTTAATCTTACATGCCCAATATGATCGGCTGGTACATCAGACAATCCAGTTGTGGCTTGTACAGCATGCAATTGTAGTTGTAATTGATTAAAATTGTTTTTGCAAGTGTGTCTTCAGGTCACGCTTAACTTGATTTGCTTTGGGTCTTACTTTGCAAGCGCATATGCACAACAGAAACTTTTCTCCATTTCTGGTAACAGACATTTAGGGTGACTAGTCTTCAAAACACGACCTGGATGTTTCATGAGGTCTAAGGGGATCCCATCAGATCCCATCAGCAGTGCCCAGGGGACACAATATTTAAAGTGCTGCAAGTGATGGATCCAGGAGAGGTTCACGCTTGCAGCTGAGACCACGTCACCTGCAGCCCTGCCCCGGGTGGGCTCTGGCAGAGGAGGGGACCCCAGCTGCAGCTCTGGATCCAGGCAGGGCTGCTCCTGCTGCCTCTGGGGACACATGCAGACCCTTGCTGCAACCCTTGGCAGGGGCAGATATGGTCCTCAGCGCTCCTGACACCTCAGCCTTGCTAATTTTGTTGCCTCCAATTAAGTCACGGAAATCCCACTCCATCACCCATCAATACATCTTGAGCAAACAGGCTCTAATTTCACAGAGAAGACCTAAGAGTGTCCAGAAATCCATCTAGGCACTTCTAGTTTCTGTCCTGAATGCTGAACCAAATCTGGCCCCAGGTACCCAGATACTTTTATAATTGGACCTCACTTAAGATCTATCAGTTTCTTAAAAGATCTGGGAGGATATTTCATTCCTGGAAAATACTTTGCAAAAAAGCCATTTCTTTGAAATATTACAACAACAAAACAGCTGCTTCGCTCAGCCTAAAACAACTGGATCAAAAAAAGCAGTTTCTTATTTTCAGAAGTGGGCTACAATGTGAAGGCTGACTGTAACCGGACATGACAGAATCCTAATGCCTTCAATTTCACTTACCCACTTCGGAGAAGTGTTTATATTTGAAATCCCGGTGAGTTAACATGAGTTAAAGGCACACGCTCTCACCTCTCGATATATAAGTAACGGATTGTTCCCTGGGTAATACCAGGGCTTGTCAGAAATATATAACATAGACACTGTGATTTTTCACAGCATGTAGTTCTCACTGTGTCAGTAGGTAAGAGAATTTCAGAGAGGTGGGAAAAAAGCAGAAGATACAACATGGAACTATTTTGTGCCATGCAAGGGATGGTGCCTGTGAGTTTGCTTCTGATTTATTTTCTCTGTTTTGCTAAGAACAGAAACTAGAAGGGAGCTTTCATTGCATATGTATGATATACTTTGAAAAACAGGCGGCTTATAAAGCATTAGAGAGCACAATGAGACATAAAATGACATAATGAATGCCTGTGCTTTGGCAGACAGGTTGGCACTGAGGGTGCAAACATCACCCAAACCTCAAAAAGACGGCGAATCAGGGCCCCTGCTAATCTAGCTGTTGATTTGGAAAATATACGTGCAACGTTTCTATCCACTACTGCACCACATGCTGTAAAAGGACAAAGCAGACGTTCAAATGGCAATGATTTTCTGTCCAAAGCTTCATCTGTTCTTTCTTCAAGTCAAAGTAGCCAGCGAGCATTTTACCCCTCATTCGTTCTCTGCTGGACTGTCTCAAACGGGCAGCCTGGCAGGGGGAACAGCCAAGAAGGGAAGGTTCTTTAAAAGACATGAGTATTGACATCAAATTGGCAAGGCGTGAATCCAGTCCCTGGTGAGGACTGTGCTGACACCTTTAGATGTTTCTGACAACACTGAAGAATAACCAACAGCCGCGAATATGAAGGTGTCAGCAGTTCCTTCCTCAGCACAGTGTGTAATTACTGCTCCCACAGCATCCAGCAACACGACACAAACCTCCTTTTTCTCCCTGCTCCCAGCTTGGTGCTTATCTCTGCAGAAAGCTCCCCCATCCTACAGTCCATCTCAACTTAACCTCCAGCCGCTCCTAGCAAACTGGTGCCCAGGCAACGCGACTAACCTTCAGCTGGTGTGAGTCGGAGTCGACTGGACTTGGGATAATTAACTTCAGTATCATTGCTTTCGGCATCATGTGCCTGTGGGTCTATCTCCTGTGATTGCAGGAAGCAACGCGGTCCAACCATCCCTTCCAGAAACAGAGAAGCTTTGTTACAAAGCTGAGTAAGCTCACAGCCCGCACTCCTGCCATACAGAGGCTGCTGCAGAACTTCCTTCCTGCGATAGCTTCAGGTTTCCAGTTTATTGATGGCCAGTCTATATCTACTTGTGCTCTTCAACAGCTTTCCACCATCGCAGTACAAACTCCCTTCCTCCCTACGGGATTAGAAAGAACAACCATATCTCTGCTCAGCCATGCTCCCAAAGCTTTCTGTTTGACAGAAGCTCTCCATCTTCTTGATCGCCCTTAACAGCCCATCTCTGAAGCTGTTCCAGCACCGGCTCATCCCTCTGCGGCTGCCTAATCAACAAGTACTACTGAAAGCCAGGGTATCTACTACAGGTAGAGCCATGACACATTTCTTTCTTTCTCTCCATATCATTACAAATATTTCCTTCCAAATACGCTTGAAATTATTTTGCTTCCATTTTAGTTTCAAGCTGACAAGATGGTGCAATTCATCGCAGTGAACCACAACCCACAGAGCAGAACTCGAGTCGCTGCTGTCCCACTCACGCACACAAGTCCAAAACCAGAGCAGCTCTGGATATGTCCGTCCACACCGCAACCAGATGCCCTGGGTGCAGAATAAGTCAGTCCTGAAAAGGTGTTTTACAACAGCTCTTTATTCTTTTATCTTATTATTATTATACACAGCCCCTACCGCTCCTGCTCAACAGAACTTGTACACCAGGCTTCCTACCTCTGGGAAATTAAACCACCGAAAAGAGACATTTCCGCTTCTTTTTAAGCAGACATGATGGGGTTAATAGAGAAAATAGATCAGGCCCATTCTCCCACATATGGGGCAGTTGAACAGTGGGTATGCTGGGAAAGAAAAAGGGAAAAATCAGGCATAGTACTGCAGCAATTTTTAAAGATCCTGTCCAGGAAAGCATGTAAATATACGCTTAACATTGAGCCCTGCACATGAGTAACTGCACTAGAGCATCTTGTTGGAACTTCCATAGGGGAGCCAACCCAGCGATGCCGGAGTAGGAGTCAGGCCAGTCTCCTGGTGCTAAAACACAATGCATTATTGACATGTGTTGCAGGATTTAGGACACCTCTTTTCGGTTCCTTTTTAATATAGCGGGTGCTAATATATCAGGTGCTTTAAATTGTACCTCTAAAATATTCATTTTCCTGAATATTACATTTCTAGTCATATTATTCAAATGTATCAGGAAAGCTTCAGCTAAATCTTTCAATCCCATTTGATCTACCAACAGAGCTGCAACATGACAGGTTGGATTAATGCATTTGGCATTTGTGAAATTATAAACCTCACACAGCAACCAGACAGCAACTGCTGCTGCTCTTTCCC
>NW_010138206.1:0-4246 GCF_000699245.1 Pterocles gutturalis | reverse complement strand
CCCTACATCTACATTTGATTGAAAGATAGACATGCAGGAAAGGGTGACGTCTCCTAAGTGATGGGCTCAGTGGGATATTGAATTTATGGCTACGCTTTGATGCTTCTGGGTTTCGTTTTCTGCTCCTGAGTAGAATTAATTCTGTTCCCCACAGGAGCCGATTTGGTATTCTACATAAAACCCCCCATTTTATTGTTTTAAATCCAACTTGCAGGGAAAGGCAAGAGGTCAAGGGGAGACAGAAGGAATGAAAGGTGGAGAGGGGACCTTTTACAACCCAAATGCCATTAAGACCCTTTTTAATATATTAAGCTCCATTTTGTCTGTCTTGGTTTCAAAGAGAGACGAGAGCTCTTTTAAAGCGGCCCCTGAATCCTCATTTCCAATTCCACGTTCTCCCTGACAACCCTTTACCTTGTGTTCTTGACAGTTACACAGCTGACAGCATCACTTTTCCCCTTGTGTTCCACAGCCAGAGCCAGAGGAGAGATAGCCAGCTCCCCGCGGGGCCCGATCCAGCATCCCGAAGCCAACAGGGAAAACCCCCCTTGGCTCCCACCCCACGTTCCTGCTCCAGATGCGGTGAAGCAGGTGAACTCTCCCAAAGCTCCTCGAACCAACAAAATACTGCCCAGGCGTCCAGAGATGCTCATCGGCATTCAGAGCAGCCGCCTCCATGGCATGGAGGACACTTCAAAGAGCGTAAAAGCAAAAGTATATCAGGAACAAAGCAATGAAAGGGAACAAAATCGGCAGCCACAGGTAGGGAGGAAGAAAAGGGCAACGCTATAACCCAGAGGGCATCGTGTAAGAGTTGCCTTCCTGACAGCTTGTGCCCAGCTCGCAACATCATCTTGCTCCAGATTTTTCAGTGTTCTGAACGCTCAGCCGATGGTCAGCTATGTAATGTAAATATCCAGGTTTCCAGACACACCAAAACCATTCCTCACCCAGCAATCATACAAAACCTAAGCTGACCATGCTGACACGCAGCTACTCCAGAGGTGTACGCATGTAGGATGAAGGGATGTTTCACACATCTGTCCATTTTCTTACCAACATCTGTCCATTGGCAGGAGCAGGTAAGGATACTTTTTTTTTTTCAAGGCCAGGCTGGATGAGGCTTTGGGCAACCTGGGCTAGAGGAAGGTGTCCCTGCCCATGGCTGGGGGTGGGACTGGATGATCTTTAAGGTCCTTTCCAAACCTAGCCATTCTACGATTCTATGATTTTCTTACCAACAACATTCCCACGTTCATGCCCCTGGACAACGTGAAGCACCCAGGGCTCATGCCAGAAAGGCGCTGAACCCCTTGGCCGCAGTACAGCATCCTTGTCCAACTCCACATCAATGGATCCTGAGGAGACACGGTCCCCACCCTTCACAAGCCAGGGCAGAGGGGCCCAAAAAGCAATTCCATGGCCAGGACCCCAAATCTGGGCCAAGCTCTCATCCCCTGAGAAGACCAGCTGTCAGTTCCAAAGTACAGAAGTGAAGTTTGAAAACTAAGGACGTGAATATAACCGATATTTATCTCTGGCTGAGTTTGCAGGTAGCCTGACATAAAACCTATGACCTGTACCAAATTCCAACGGTGCCTTTCCTTTGAAATCCACTGTTCTGTTGAAATTTCATCAGTAAAGCCCTCCTTTGGAGGAGGATAAATCCTCCTTCAGAAGCAGTACAGAAACCCTGTGGAGAGGCAGCAGGTCTACATGAGACCCAGCGTCAGACAGTCATTGACTGATCGACCCTTCCTACCCCAGTGGGGATGTACCTACAGCCGCGGCACTCAGGGATGCTCACACTGGGCCGAAATTTGTTTAATCCTGTGGCCTTGGGTAGCTTTAATGCAGCCCTATTTACAGCCTGCAACATGCAAATGGCTCTGCTATTCTGGCACTAATAGTGTCAAATGGCATTAATTAAAACAAATCGCTTATAAAACAGGCTGGATTCATCAACAATAAGTGAGGAGATATTTTTCTTTTTTTTTTTTTTTTTTAGAATTTTAATGAATAAACAGCAATTCCTATTCATTATTTATCTACTTCTGAATTTTAATGAATAGTTCCCAGCGCTCATTAACAAATCTCTGTATTTATGGAAAACTGGCACTTCATAAATATAAAATTGTGCTATTTTATGTGCTGGTTTTATATAAATATAGAAATTCTGTAATTATCACTCGAACTGATCATTAAAATTCAAAAGCAGATAAATAAGCTGAAGCGTTCTGCCTTATTATTCAGATAAAACATCTTTTCTAACTGGTTCCCTGCCCCTCCACGTGTCACACCCTTTCCTCGGGGTTGCAGGTAGTGCCTTTCTGCTCTGCTGTCCGGGGCTTCTCCAGTGGACCCTTTGGTTGGCGTCCAGCAGCTTTCTTTCAACCTCGTTTCTCTAGGTCACAAGATTCCTGGTTGGCATTCTCATTCTGCACCGATTTGTCCTTTTTTCCCCCTGACATGGTTATTGACTTTTGTATTATCACAGCGTAAACCATTATCCATTTCATGCAAATCTGTGTGTTCGATGAAATCCGTGTCAAGTCCATAAAATCAAATTCCAACTTCCCGTGTGATGTAAGTATGTAGAGCTGCCTTTGTCAGAAACAGCTGGGAGGAAAACCCAGATGACATTGTCCAACCTAAAGAAAAACAATGCAATCTGCTCTTCATACGATCACATCCCTCTTTGGAGCACAGAACAAGCCATATTCTGATTTCAGTCGTGTAAGGGGAAGGCTGAAGCATCACTGCTGCTATCTAGGAAGCTGTCCCAGGTTTGCATCACCTCATTTCAGATTAGTGCTTGTTCAAGCAGCAATTATCCATGTGAAGAAAAAAAGAGCACTAACATTAACTTGAACACCACACTGGTAACCTCCACTTCAGCTGCCTTCACAAGCCGTTTGAAACCAAATCCATAGGATAAGCCAAACACTCTCTGGGTGTATGGTGGTACTCTCGTTCCATAGCACAAGGAGCTAAGGTGATGAAAAAGGTCCCTCCAGAGTTGTTCTTCACAGGCAGAACCACCGTGCCTACTCAAGGGGAAGAGTATCCAGGTATTTAAAAGACAGAAAAAATGGCAACTTTTATAAAAACCTAAAAAACCAGGAGATTCTGCAAGCAGATGTATTATTGGGGCACTGCAGCAGCTGTGTTGTGCTAAAGGTTATACCCCTAAATATCAGATCAATGAAAGCCACTGCATTTAAGGTCAGGAAAATTTGTATGTTCCCTGATGGCATCAAGCCATGAAACCAAAGGCTGCCTGGGCTTCACTTCTCTCTTTAGAGAAGTCGGTGTGCAACATTTTCTCTGGGTTTTTGTAAGTTATGCAACACCCTTGCCACAGTGCTGGAGATGTTTGTGATGATTCTTAAAAAAATCAAACAAGATGTGATTAGCAAATGTAACAGCTATGTCTCCTTTTGCTTTTAATTCTTGTTCTTTCTTTTGTTCAAAAAATCCTGAAGCCCCTGGAGTTTGTCACATCAATGCACCTGTAATGAAACAGACTTTGGATCTCAAATACTACGGCTGAGCATCAGATCACGGATCAGGTTTGCCATGGGAAAATTCCTTTCCAGTTTCCTGACTAGGCTTAAGTGGTTCACTTAGCTTACTCCAAAACTTCCCTTGTGCACTTACTGGTATTTATTTGTTCCCCAGAACTAAATCAGACTAACATTGTTCCAAATTGCTGAATTTGCTCAACTGAGTCAACACTCCTTACATCACCTGTGAGAAGGAACGACACTTTTCTCTGATCCATTTTAACTGTAGAAGAGTGGAGTCTAGAGAAAGTGTTGAGTTTGACGTGTTTTAGGTCCAGCTTTCCCAGAGCTCTGAACGTTGAGGAGGACAGGTGGTACACCAGCACTTCAACTCCTTCTGCTTCCCTTTGCTTTACAGAAGCATTGACTCTTACACTGAAACTGGAACCACCCTGGAGCAGGAGGAACACTTAGTCTGTGATGGTATGGCACCTCGCACAATGAGGCTCCACTCCATCACTGGAGGCCCAGAAATAAAGATAAGACAAAAAGTAAAATGGATTAGCTATGGGACTTCCCCATAGCTGTTAAAGGCAGGCTGTAGAACTGGCTGGCCAGACCCTGGGAGAAGTCACTGAAATCCCCGCGTGCAAACCTCACCTCCCTGAATGATGCCTTTCCCAACAAAGAATGCTGCAATCAGCTGTTACCAAAGGAAAAAAAAAACAAAACAAAACAAA
>NW_010138205.1:917-44510 GCF_000699245.1 Pterocles gutturalis | reverse complement strand
ACCTGCTGACCAAGGCCCAGCCTGTTCCCTGCTCATGATCCTGGAGCAGAGAGAGTCCCGAAACTGCAATCCCAGAAAAGAGAGAAGAACCCGAGAGTCTGACAGAAAGAGAGAGAGCTTCTGGATATCGCCTCATATACTGGGCATGATGTACATAATATGGAGTATACCACTGGACAATTTGGATCTCAATCCTAAAGCTAAACTTGAATCCTTAGCTGGTAATTGTGGGTTATGCTTTGACTGTGCTCCCTCCTAGCTTCTTGTGCACCTGCACACCAGCAAAGCATGGGAAGTTGAAAAGTCCTTGGCTTAATTAAACATTTCATGGAAACAACTATGAACACCAGTATATTATCAATCTCCTTCTCAGCACAAATCCAAAACATAGCCTCATACTAGCTACTATGAAGAAAATTAACTACATCTCGGCTGGAACCAGGCCAGGCAGCAAGAGTGGTGGCTGCTGTTACTGATTTTGGTGCAAATCTGTTTCATGGGAGGTTATAACTCCCTGACCGCAAACTAATACTATCAAAGCACAGGTGGTGTTTTCATAGAGAGGTTTAGATGTGCTGAATTTGAACAATCAGACTTGTATCCCAGTGCTGTAACACAGGCACTGTTCATTTCAGTACTTCCTTCTGGGTGATTATTCTGCTCTTTCGTTAGCATTTCCATTTCTGTTCTCTTGGTTCACCTGAACTGGGAAGATGTGCTCATGTCTCCTGTTAAGCAAGGATGTAAGGATGTCTGCTTCCACTTGATTTGCACCTGTGTTTGCTTTGTTGTCTTTCTGTTCTCTTCTGTTTCTCAGTTATTTTCTCTTCCCCTACAAACGCTTCTCTTCACTCCCTCTGCCAGCAACTTTAGTTCATTTTGGCCTATATATCTTCCTTAAAAGCTCCTTGCAGACTTTCATTGTCTTCTGCATATAGCTTCATCTGCCTTCCAGACCCTCAGTCTTTCTGAGCTCCCTGCCTCTTCATGACTATTCCTCTTTTGGCCGTGTATCTCTGCGTCCCTGGCTCTCTGAAGGAGTAGAGCTCTCAGAGGCTTCCCTTGAATCAGAGAAGGGTAAGGACCAAGTCCAGGGCACAAAATACCTGACAATGAGAAGAGTCACAGCATGTATGAGCTTACTCTTGTCTTATTCACCAGTCTGCAGCCCGTGCAGGAAGACTGAGCACACATTAATTTGAATGAGTACTGGCTCTGCTAACAGATTTCTATGGTTTGATAATAGGAATAATAGGAGACTTTTCATAAGAGCTGCTTTAGTGTAATTTCTGGCAGCTGTGGGTTCTTTTTGATTTGACACTCCCATCAACAGGTTGCAAATCTTGTCAGTTAGGGAAGGATGGAAGTAGGTCTACCCCATCAGCCAGAAGAAGCAAGGGAAGGCTGTTTAATTTCTTTCATTTGCTGCATTTAATGAAGAAACTGGCGTATGAGTGTTGTAAGGGAACGGAATAGAAAAGGGGAAAAAAAAACCTCAATGGGGAGCCAGATTACTCATGAAATGCTTGAAAATTAACTGGGGATGGGGGGGAGAACCCTAGCAACTTTTCAAAAAGGAGGACCTACGATGGTGCAAACTGAGGCAAATTTCTGCTTTTTCAAGTCTCCTTGAACTCACTTTTTTCTCATCTGTGTGTGAAGTAAAGTTTAGAGCATTTTCTGTTTTTCTGATCCTACTTCCTACTAAGTTTGCAAGTCTCCAACTTCTCTCTGAGCCTTTACAGTGTTCTTCTCTAGTGGGAACCATCCCTTGGGTTCCTTCCCCACAAACAGCTCTCTGGTTTATAAAGGAAGTGCTTTTATTTTGTTTTTGTTGCCACCGTCCAAGACTGACAAATGGGTTTAGTCCCAGGCTCTTCCTTCAATTATTAATGAAAAATATTGTATTACCTGAGGCTAACCCAACATTGCGTTCCATTTCCAAGCCTTTGGCAACCAGCAATCTCATTGCTGTCTAAAATGCAGAGTAGAAAATCTTTTGCCTGTTCCTTTTTCCTCCTCTGCTTCTGCCTCCTCTCCCTCCCTTAAGAAATACTTTACTGTCTGAATTGCAGGATGACTCCAATGAGTCTGCTAAGAAAGCATTGTGATAAATAAAAGTGAATATCATGCAATCTGATTGTCACTTGTTCAGGATTTAAAGTATTGATTTCTGAACATTACAGAGATTTAAACGTGGGTTAATTAAACGTTTACATACCTGTGTAGAGCAATATATTGTATGGTGCAATAATATGCACTTTAATCAGAATCTGTGACTGTTGTGTGTTTGCTTGCTCCATGTTAATTGGTATTGTGCTGGCTCCTAGCTTAGGTCTTTGGCTAGATGGAACAGAATAGATGTGGTGTTTTAAATATTTTAATTAGGACCAGCAGTTCCCGGCTCGCTCATTTCTCATTGGATTGTTTTTCATGCATGAATAAATTAGCTAGCATAGAAGTACTTTGCAGAAAGTAGCTGCCCTCTAGCCATAAAATGAGTCCTGTTCATTAATACTTTAATGAAATTAGCTGTGAGCAAAATATCATTCCTTTTAACTGTGTTCTAATTTCTTAATTTTAATTAGGCACATAATTGTAGTATACTGAAATTATCTTAATGTACAGCAAGAAAAGTTCTGTCACCGTGGGCCTGTGGCTGAAACTTGAGCATACTTGCAGCATATTTCAGCTTGCAATTTTTCTCTTCAACTTTTCCTAGCTAATCAAAATCTTTTCCTTACTTCGTGTTATTGCAACATGATGTCAGGAACTGACTAATGCTTTTGAATACTTGGAAGATTAAAAGAATCATTCATGGTATGTTTTGTTGTTGGCAACATTTGACAACCCTAATTTTAGGGTCCAACAAAACCCAGGAGCATTTCTAGGAAGCATAGAATACATCGAATATTTTTGTTATTTTTACTTTCTCCTGAGATTTTTTCCATGGTTTGCTAACCTCAAGTTGCTACCTTTACTTTATCATTTTACAAACTGAGATATGAAACAGTGAGGATGTACGAAACCTAAGAAATGTAGATTTTGGCAGCTCTAGCATAAGTCATCTTTAGTATAAAGTTTAACTAGTATAAATTAGTCTAGGTTGCTTTATAAATGCAGCTTTTTTCCACTTTGGCAGACACTGTTCTGCTGGATGCATTTTCTTTACTGAAAAGGCAAATGTATTCTGGCAAAAACATTAGTTACGCTATCTGATAGTAAGTTTGACATGAGTATTCTGAGTGAGTGTCCTTATCCTGATAGAGAACTGGGTGTAGAAACACTGAACTAGATACATTTTCTTTAGGAGAGCTAAGCATCTTCAATCCAAATTTACATCAGCACAGATTTCAGCTTCAGCCTTTAGTACTTTGCTCAAAACTGCAGAGAACTGGTATAAGAAGCCAGAAATGAATCCTGAAAGTTTTGAAATACTGAAAAAGCATCATGTAGGTATTTAGCCCTAGGATTTTTGCATCCAAATCCATTGAAAACTATGTTTTGTATTTATCATATTCTTAAGCAAAGAGAATTTCAAACAGTAGTGACAGTATGAAATGCAGACTTTGACCCAAGTAATTTTAAGATCAAATAGCAGTACACTGGTGGGTTTATGTAGTGATCTCTTCATCCTGTACAGTGCTGTATTAACTTGTTCCGCGGAAGTCTGCAGTTGTGTCTGTAACATGCCTCTCCAGAACTCCTGTGAAACCCATAGTGCAAAATACAGGTGAGCTGCAAGTTAGCCTCCCTTCCCCCATGAAGGTGGTGCACATTACTGCTCTCAGCCATTTTACCGGAGTGATGGCAACTTTTGTCTTTGCTGAAATTGAATTTCTAATTGAAAGCTTTTTGGTGGCATATTTCACTGCCTGCCTTAATTGGCACCTGCCCTAAATAATATTGATATTTCTTATTTAAATAATATATTATGGCTAATTGTAATACTTCATTATGCCCACAATTAAGTGAACTGAGGTTAGTTTACAATTAATACTAATACTAGTTGATGTGCAATTTGAATGTAATTTGCTGCTGTTAGCAGATTGCCAGCGGAAAGAAGAAAGCTAAGGGATTTCTTGTTTCCAGTGGCAGTCTTGTTTTTCTAGACAAACAATTTGAAATAAAATGTGAGTTATATTCAGATAACCACCAAAGTAATTGGACTAAACATTCTGTTTTATTTCTGATAAATCGTTGTCATTCTTCTGTTGGTAAACACACACTCATACCCTCCCTTTGGAGACCTAATTCCAATTATCATTTATTAAAGATTAGTAAAATTAATGCAGCACATCTTTAATTGTTTCATATTATGGGAGACACAAGTTCAGAAAACTCAGGCTTCACATGAAACAATTTTCAGCATTGATGCATTTGTATCAGAATGATTAGCCTATATCTGATTACAGATCTCTCTCATAGTGATAACAGAGACTCTAATAAGAAAAAGGAGGTAGGCTGGAAGTGTGGTGTGGAGCTTCAGCTACTGATAACAAATGCTACAGACAATGATTATTCTGAAGAAAGGAGATGCCAAGGTGTTTCTTTCTCCTAATAAAATCTGTTTAGGGGTAAGTATTCAATGGCTTCCAAGTTACCTGTACCTTGAAAATTATTTGCTATAGAGGCAGATGGACAATAGTTGGTTTGGTCTACTTCGCCAGTCAAAATTCTTTGGGTCCTTCCAGCACCGGAAAGTGTCTATAAAATGTGCTTGAACAGCAAATTCAGAATGCATCATGACCATACTCAGTTTGCTGACTTGAAACAATCATATCAGAAAAATGACCTATCTGTAGTTCTTATAGACTCCTCTGTAATAAGACTTAAAGAGAAGTTAAATTTAAAATTGCTTCAGTCTTTTGTTTATACAATCAGATAAGACACCTTTGAATCAGAGCTAAACTAATGTTATGTAAACTTAGGAATCTCAATCTAAAACCTGCATGGAAGCTGAAGTAAGAAACAAAGCAACAACAACAAAAAAAGCGTAAGTCCTAGGGGAACTAAGGGTGGATCAAAAGCCTGTTGCAACATCCAAGTGCTCAGACAGTTGTAATTAGTGTCCCTTTCTCATTTCTGTGACAGTACAGTTACTCTGCATTTTGGATTAAGGTAGTGGACACTAATATGATATTCAGCTACCAAAAAGGGAATTTAGGCAGCGGGAATTAAATTACTTATGTTGGATTCCGTTGAGGAAAGAGGGATTACATAAATGAGGTGGGGAGTTCATTTTGTGATATTATGATATGCTGTTTGTGTTACAAATGGTTTTCTGGCACATTTAAAATGTGTGTGTCTGTGAACAAATGTAGAGTTAGATTCATTTCCCGTGGCCTGAATCAAACAGCTTAGGACATAAGGAAGGGAGAATGGCATGTTCAGTGTTGCTTGGAAGCAGGATGTGGGCTGGAACTGCCACAACAGAGCATGCGCATGTCTCAGTGCTTTGTGTTCTGTAGCTGTGGTGTTCAGTCCCTCCTTTTCAAAATTGTAACTTAATGGATAAGTTATTTGTGGTTTTTTTCCCTCTGTTACACATGACTTATGTTTAGATTAAACCTGGTCTCTCAAACTCTTAGTTACGTTTTAAAGTTTAGTTGCTGATATTTTTTTGAAATACAGAATATAGACCTATGAAGGGCCAGAACTACAAAAATGTTGATTTCTTTGAAAGTTTAGACTACAATGTTGCTAGTTTTAGTGATCTTGTTGACGCATAATTCTAGTCTAGGTTTCTGTTTGTTTTCTTTTGGTTGTTTTTTTTTAAAGAGTGCTACATCTACGTAAATTGTCCCCTGAGTGCATTGCTACTCATTTAAAACCAATTTTAAAAAAAGAAGTCATTAAATACCTGGAATGAGGAGAAATGCTGGGAATTGTGAAAGCCCAACTTAAGTCAGGACCAGATAAAAAAAATTAGAAAGCCTTCCCCATAATTTTTAACTTAGTCTTATGATTTCTAGATTAGTCAGAATCTACCTGACATGTGTTTCTTCTTCTAGATGACCAAAAGCTAATTTGGGAGAAACTAGATTTCCTTTACCAGGTCAGAAAACAACTCAGAAATTTCAAGTGATCTTGGTAGAATACATGGTTGGACCAATTTGGAAAGGGAGGTAGACAAAACATTTTAATAATGGAAATCCTTTACTGAATTATTTTTCCTTCATCCATGAGACTTCTTAGACAAAGAATTAAGAGATTCTGTGCCAGAAAACTCCACCCCAGTCTTGTTTCCCTGTATCTTTCTAAATAGATGTATGTCATACGATTTAGTTATCAACTGTAACATTAGCATTAAAAATCTTTTTAGATTCCCTGTTGTTATTCCAAGAATGACATTTTTTAATGCACAAATCACTCTCTTCTGATTGCATCTGCCTTCAATCAGTGGCGCATCTGATTTCATTATGATTATGTTATCATTTAGATTAATCAGTATTTTGCAGTTTCAGTTGATTAGAAAATTACAAGTTGAACACAGTATTTGTCATAGAAATACAAACTAGATGGTAAGTAAAAGAATGCTGGAGAACAGTGGGTGTTTAACAGCCTGCCTCTAATTCTGAAGTCTGAAAATTGCTGCTTATTGTTGCCATAACTTAGAAAAATCCTTGATAATAATAGAGTACCAGTGTGTCAGAAGCTAACAGCATATTGCCTTTTGGAGGGTAGATGCTATTCCTTTATACAATTATGGAAATTTTGTTTCACACTTCTTTTTCCGGTGTGCAGAAATCCCAGCTCTACCAGTGCAACAGCTGCTTTGAAATTCTGTATTTCTTCTCACCATAGCATTTTTCTTTGAAATTCAGGAAAACATTAAGCTTTCCCTAATGTTTTCTGATGTGGCTAGCAGTTTTGACGGATTCTTTGTCTGGGGTCAGCTTTGTACACTTCGAGGCGACTTGTATTTCAAAAAGTACTGAACACCCTTTCAATCTGCAAATTATGAAACTGTTTAATAGTATCAGAGAAGTGTGTTGTGGAGTTAGGGCTTGTGAGTCGTGTGACAGAGGATCAAAGACTTTAATTGTAACTGTTCATTGCCATTCCTTCCTCGATACAGTTGTTAATCCTTCCTTTATAAAAGGAAATAGCAAATATTAGTATTTCTAATAACATAAACTGTTAGTTGGACTTGTTGGAATGTCTCTGCTATAAATCGTTTTTATAAATAAGAGAGAATGTGTCTGTGCTACAGATCAGAAGTTTTTAAGTGTATATGATGATCATAATTAGATAATCAAAATGGTCTGGGACAAAGTGGATGAAAATTCTGGCTGTGCTGCGCCATTTGCAACTTTATCATCTATGGTCTAAGTGGTTATCTCCAGTTCCTAAATAGTTCTTGTGGAATTCTTCTTTTCCTTCCTACTTGTACATCCTCTTTCAAAATGCTTCCTGCAATCTTTCATGAAGAGTTACTGTATTCTCTGAAAGAAGAGAGTCAGTCATACCCTCTGCAAGCTCCAAGTTCTCTATGACCTTCTTCTTTATTTCTATACAAGCACATAAACAATCTCGAGCTATTATCTATCTGTTGTGGGATCTATTTCTAATGCCAAAGGGCTGACTGTGACACATAGCATCAGATGCTTGGAAAAGAAGTCTAGCTCATAGATAACTTTCTAGTAACTTAGTTCAAGCAGATAATACAAAGATCCAGTGCTGAGAAATTAAACAAAATCAAAGAGAATATTTTTCTGTTTCGTATTTTTGCCAAAATGCAAAAGATGGCACTAGACATCAGGGAAAATTATTTGACAAATTTGCATCCTGGGATCTAACTTTCCTTTTAAATACATTGAGTTTTAGAAGGTGTTGCTTTTTCACAGGAAAAGCATTGTCTCCTTTAGTAGCTTTTCTACAGGTTAATATTCTGTTGCATGCTACAAATTAAAAAAAAAAAAATCAAGACAAATCATGAGTCTGGAGGGAAAAGGGATGTGAGCTTCCATTGGCCTTGAATGTCCAGCCTTGTGAAATGTAAGAGAGCAATGTCTGTGTTACCACTCCCTGAAGGTTAGGTATGTTTCTCATGTAATCGTGAACATATCTAATTGTGTTGTGGACCCTGTAAAAATAATTTAAGAAACCACCAGTATTTTTCTGGCAAATATTGTCAGACTTCACAAAGAGAGGTGGTGGCATGAGTGTGCTACCACAATACCACTGTATTAAGCTACTCATTAAAGTTATGCAGATGGTAGTTTCTTCCTGAGAAAGATGTATTGATGTTTACCATTGTGAATATGAAATTGTTGATTGTGGATTTTGAAACTTCAGGAGGCATTTTGAGCGTGCAATTTATCTTAAGACAAAATTTATCCTAATAGAGTTGTGTTGAGCTCTCAGAATGGCAAAACCAGCAGGGCAGTCAGGAGGACTGGCCCTGGGGAAAAAGAACTGTTTAGACATCTGTCTGAATACAGTATTTCTTCTGTTTTTTTTCCCGGACTGATACTAAAGATGCTTTGTTTGGAGCTGTGAAGGGCATGATGCTGCAAGCCAGTGACTGTAAAGGGGGCTCCAAGTCTGTGAAGTGCAGAAGCTATATGTTTTTAAAATCAGATGATGTTATTTAGAAATGTAGGGATTCCTGATGCCTGAGATATCCCTTCAAATTAGGCCTCTTTAGGTTAACATTCTGCAGCTCAGCTTTCCCAGGGGTAAGTGGGTACATACTGTGATGCGAGTGTTGTGTCCATGCCCTTGTGTCCCAGCCAGCAGAAGGACTGGCAGCATGAGCCTCTTGAGGAAGCACCTACAGCCACCTCTCCTGCAGGGAGATGGACTGTTGTCTCTCTGCTGTGAAAAGGATGCGTTTGTGGCGAGTGATAAACTGCTGTCTTGATGGTGGCTGATTTCAGTTCTGTTTGATCAGCCTCTTGCTGAGGTCAGTCTCCTGTCTTCCTGATCCACCTTCCCCAAGTGACTAGGTCTTGCCATGATACAATGCAGGGCGCACACACCAAAACAAATTTGCTCAAGACATAATCTGTTTCTTTTGTGGTTCAACAGGAAGGTGGCTTGATGCCTAGAGAAAAATGGTCATGAGGCAGTGGCTTGATGTAGAAGGGAAGAGTAGACTGATGGGAGAAAGAGTGGGAGGTTGTGTTTTGACAGAGGACAATGTGTAAAGTTAGGGAGAGATCTTGTCTGGAGAAAGACAAAATTTCTACACGGGGAACCGGAGGGGGGACACGACACAGAGAATGCAGAACTTCACAAAGGGGCAGGAGCCCTGCTATTCATGGTTCCTAGGGATGCAGCTGTGTTCACAAGGGAGTATAAATGAACATTTTCAAACACCTGAATGGAATTCACTTTTGTAAAATTAGTGGATGTGGATGGCTAATTTCACTGCTTCAAAACTTCAGTCAAAGAGGAAAACAGAAAAATCATAGGATCGTAGAATGGTTTGGGTTGGAAGGGACCTTAAAGATCGTCTAGCTCCAACCCGCCTGCTGTGGGCAGGGACACCTCCTACTAGACCAGGTTGCTCAAAGCCTCATCCAGCCTGGCCTTGAAAAATTAAGGACTTAAAACTATATTAACTGAGTTGTTTGCAGAATTTAATTTACTTTACCACTTTTACTCTAAAGGTAGCCTCTCTAAGATTGCCTGCAATATTTTGCGGTGCTGAGATTTAGATTAATGTTCGCTTTTTTACATTTTATATAAACTTTAACTACAACTTTTCAGGATTGGGAATGTTCTCTACCTTTTTTAAATCTTCTTATCTTACGATGTTGAAAGAAAAGAGACAAATGCAATTTTTTTGAGTAGCCGTTGAAAGACATGCTGTCATTATGGCAAAGATCACCAGGTGGTGCTGTTTCACGTAGACATCCAAATTGGTTTTCTGCTGTGCGAGCTGGTGTTCAGTTGTGGGAAGATGCACTGCAGTATTAGTTTTTGCTGTGAAGTCTCTGAAACTGAGCAACATAAGTTTGCATACATCCTTATTCTTTGACTTGGGCAAATGTTTGAGGCAGGCTCCTCTGTGTGGACAGGGACTGCTAATGAACAAGTTCACAGAAGAAATGCTGCCCATATAACCACCTGTATTGTATAGATAACGAAAATGTGGCATTGAAGCACCTGTACTAGCTTGTCAAGATGCTATGTATGAAACACTTTTTTTTTTCCCAGAATAAAGATCTTTAAAATTTCCTTTATTTTAATCAAGAGCTGGTTGACTTACTGAGTATATGAAGAATTATGTTGGACTGACATGGTTGAGTGTTCTATCTATTTGATTTTTTGGAGAAGTCCCTAAAAGGTCCACTTAGTTCCTACACTCGGTGAAATAAGACAAGACATTTACTGAGGTTTTTTTTTTTTCTGCTTCATGTGACTGCTTTTTTACATTATTAATCAATTCATTGAAAGAGGAAATTAAGCCAGAATAAATAACACACGTTTAATAGTGTAGTTAACCATGGGAATAAAGTATGTAACTCAATTTTTTTCCAAGGAGTATATAAACATTCAACATTGGACATTAAACACAATATATAGCTAAAGAAGTTTTATAATATCCATGACCCATGAGCTGTCCTAGCTTCTCCACACAATTGACTGAGGAGAGCATGCAGTGGTGCATGCTCATTTCTCCACCTTTCTCATTCAAATTCCTAGCAAAAACCTAAAGATTGCTATTTCCCTGTCACATCCTGCTCCCTTTTTCGGGTGCTGGTTGTTAGCACATGAAGACCCATGTCAAGCTCAGCTGTTCAGAGTGGGTGCAAAGGAGAAGGGCAGCATGGAGGATCCTAGCCTTTCTTCCTTAGAAACCTAGTCAGAGACTAGACTCACACTGACTCTGAGAGCACTTTAAAATTAACATCTTTTTCACAGGGATAGCATTTTGTGGCAGATCATTCTCCTAATAAGAATCAATTACCTGTTCTTTTTTTTTTCTTTTCTTTGAGAATCGAGTTGCATGGAACAAGTCCCAGGGGAAGTGTAAGATTATGTTTTTAAGCCATTAATTTCTTCTGATTATCATACTGCTTTCCTCATGCTAATTGCTAAACCCTATGGGATCTCACTAACATGAGATACAACCGGGAACAGACAACAAAATTGGAAGCCAAGAGAGGTGGTGATTTTAAACCCCACTCCTAGGCTCATGGCATAGCACTTAGAAATGGAAAAGACCAGTCCATCCATCTCTCTTCCAGCTCATATTGTCCCCACAACACATTGTGAACGTGTGTTTGTCTCCTGTATTTTATGTCTTTCAGATGATGTGGGGAGTTTCCATACACTTCCGTGAAGAGATTGTTCCATAAACTTGTGCAATTTATTGTGAGAAGCTTTGCTGCTGTTCTACTGTACTTTCCTCCTTACTGAGATATAATTATTGGTAATGTAGTTAGACATACTGTTAGGGAGTTCTTTTCTCTCTGTGGTATTTATGCCTTCTTTTAGAATCACAACCCTGTTTCTTTGCAACCCTTTTAGCTAATAAATGCATTTATAGTGTGTTCTTTAAATGGTTCAGTATTCTTTAATCATCCTTTTTCCTTTTATGAAAAAAAATAATGAATCATGGTAATGTGTGACTTGTTTTGAATGAAAAACTTGCAGCTGGCCAAAACCTTGCCATCAAAAAGGTTTTTTAAAAGAAGAAAAAAAAAGTTCTCTGAAAATGCTTGCTTGCTTCCTTCCAAATCATAAATTTTTTGTTATTGTTGAAGAATGGGAAATCCCCTAATTACTGAAAGGTCAATACGAAGTATACCTAGAAATTGCTTTCTTGGAAATATTTACATACAGGTACTCATTATTAGCTGTTATAGATACTGTATAATGCAGGTATATATACATATTCAGAGGGACTATAATTCACTTGCTTTTAGGGTAGTCATGCTTTGCTCTTACACTTGGTGCTCTGAATCTTCTCTGAGGGTATGGATAGTGTCAGGTCCCTAACCTGGATGCTGTGAATCTCTCTTTTGTCCCTGCTCTCCTGCCCCTGTCTACAATAGTATATGTGCTTCTTTTTATTACTAGCTTTTAAAGCTCTTTTTACTTTACTAATGAGAAACTTGATCCTTTCTTTTGTGGAGGTCATAATATGATTATCCAGCAAAACCCAATTGTCAAAACAAAAGTTTCCCTGTGACTTGGAGTGTTCCAAGTGGAGGATATTAGTGTAAAGAACTGCAGGCTTGAGGTAATGAAAGAGAGAGTATTCCTGCAGGATTTGTTCGTCAGGGAAGGGAACTCAGTGTATGTTGCCAAGAAGCTGTCACACTTGCCTTAATTATGATTAACAACATACACATGTACCTGAGAAGATTATTTTTTTTCCTCATTGACTTTTGTAGAATGTCCATGTCATTGCTAAATATTATTTCACTGACATCTGCTACTGTTGTTTCTATGATAAGAGCTCATCTCTGGTGCGTCATCCAACTATACAGAAAAATTATGTGCAGTGCCTGCATCTATTGCCTGTTTTGAATGTCTTTCTCAGCAGATTTCTGTTTTGGGTAGCACCAAACTGTATTTATTTGTGTAGCTCTGGGCAGTTGTGTAGTCTAATCCTCTGCAAGAAGTGGAAATTGCTTTGAACAGTGAAGAATAATGCTGCTGCTGTTCATGACCAAGGTATTTACCAGTGTATTTAGCTAGTGGCTCTAAAGCCAATCTGAGTAGTTCATAATCTGTATTGATGAACTGTTCAGGCTTGCAATGAATCCACTAAGTTTGCATTGTAAAGCTTGTTATTCTGCTTTTTCTCTCTCTTTTATTGCAAGAGGAATATCAATAATGCATAATACATTCTTTTTAAAGGAAAAATATAGTTGGCTCCATACATTATTTGCTTACACACATGCTTCCAGACACTTATGTACCACGAGCATGAATATGTTAGATTATTATTGTAGCAAAAACGACTCTGGATAGAAGACAAGTTCTTATTTTACAGTTACTTTATATTCAGGAAGTGACTGTATTTTCTAGGAGAACACAATAGAAATAAAGCAAAAATAAGTAGAAATCAGCGATGGTGTATTCTAGGAGAAATTATGTATTGAGAAATAAACCAGGAGAATTTAAACTCTTGCTATATGTATGTAACTGTATATACACATACATGTGTATATATGCTGGCCAGACATTTCTAAGCTCATCTCATTTCCACTTTCTCCCTCTCTTCATCTCATTGTGTTGTACAGGTAGAGTTGTTGGTCAGAGTCAACAGTGGAGAACTCTGTCTATTTCTTGTTAATTAGACATTTAAGCTCTAATTGGCAACAGTTAAGACAATCAGTTAGTGAATGTATATAGCATTCACTCATGGGGAACTGCAAAGGCAATTGATCTAATCAACGGTTTGTATACCAGAAGCATTTACTTATCCACAGCTGAGTGGCTCTGTTACCAAAGGACAACTGGTTTAGGTGTTCACAGATACCCAGTAAGGTGCAAAAGAGCATGGCTACCATTTCTGCATCTTGCTGGTTTACAGTTGGAAATATGTATATGGCCACATTTTGATTTATAGTGTGTATCAAACGTTCTCAATGGAAATGGTTTTGTAAATGAATCTCAGTGCATGAGGAAGATAAAAGAGGTGTTTCCCTGAGAGTGCCAAGCCAGGTAGGTCCTAGAAAACCTGGTAACTGACACTTGTTTGCAGGGGATTGAATGGGGAGAGGGAGTTTCACTGAGACTTAAGAAGAGGATACAGAACCAAATGGAAGGTATTTGGGGAAAAGAAGGGAAATTTTGCAAATCTCTTCTCTTTGGAATTACTGGGAATCTGTTCTTCCTTCAGTAATCTTTACCATATTTCTATGTTTTACTGCTGTGTTTGTAGTTGCTCAGGAACCAGTGTTGAGTTAATATCCATAAAAATGCTGAGTCTATTCAATGCATCTGAAGCTGTCATTGCAACAACGTAGGCATAGCTGACTGAGCTTCACTCCACAAACCGCAGGTAACACCTGGCCTGCAGCCACAGTAGCAAGCCCACTCCCCTTTGGGCTGGTGCCATCTGCACCAGGAGGTGGGCCAGCTCGACTCAGCTTCTCTTCCCTGAGCCACTGACCCACCCTCCTTCTCATTAGCATCTGGGACAGCACTGAAACCCTTAGCTGCTGGGCTCGTAGTTTAGCACACTTGGCAAGCATATTTTGGTTCCTTTTGTGCAATCAGGAATGCATGCCACTTCTGTATACAAGAAGAGGATCCTTTGCATCCAGGTGAACGTTAATTTCTTTCTGCAGTGCTGCTGTTAAAGGCTTTATCACAGGTACCAATTGAAAAATAACTTCCCAAAGTCACAAAATTTCTGATACAGCATTTGACCTCTGAGCAGGAAGGTGATGGTACCTGATCATGAAAAAAATTTGTTCTTGTGGTTCCTGTGGAGCCTCATGTCAGTTTTCTAGATACTCTGGAGAGCTGGGTTTGAGGTGAATTAGCAAGCTAGAGGGAAGGCACTTGTGTCATAGTTATCACCCTACCTGAGAGCAGGCTGCTGTAACTCCACGTAGAGTTGTGAATCTGTGGCAGTGAACTGAACAAGCTCTGTTCTATGTGAATGGTCTCATACTGAGTCATATCTTGCCTTTGCCAAGGGGTTATATCTGTGCCTTTTACCCCTAGCACTTCTTCAAAAAGCTGTGGGAGAGCAGCTGAAGAGAAATTAACCTCCCCAGACAGATTAGAAAACTGTTTGTGAAAGCTCTCTGAACACTTCTGCTGGTGGGCTTTGCAAGCTGTATGAAAATGCTGAACAATGGGTAAAAATTTTTAATATGGTAATGTGCATTTTTTAAAAAATAAGTTCAGTGTTAAAAGCAACCCAGAGGAGCTAGATTATATCAGTTTAAGAGCTAACTATAAAGTTTGTCAGGTAATGCTAGTTTGGATAATATCTGTAGAAACTAGACTATTTCGTTGCATATGAAACATATATTGCATAGCACTGTAAAAATGCTATCAGATCAACCAGAGATGGTCTTGCTGGGCCACATGTGCTCTCGTACTAGCAATAAAACTGATAGGAAATTGGTTGGTATGGTTCAGATGAGGCCACATCAGAGGCAGAAGTCCCATTGTTTTTTTTAGGAAAAGAGATATGTACACGAGCAGGTGAGGGGGAAGAGAAATGACTGCATAATGCTGCTGAGATTTTATTTCAGTCTGAAACAGCTGTATAGACTTGCACAGGAGGCAGAGAGGCAATCTTATTGTAAGATAAGCGTATTTTACCTCTGAAGTTTAAAGACACAAGGAAATTTAACTTGTGAAGCAGATACTTTCTTTTGTCACAGTTCAGTTTTTACTGCAAGACCAACTCCTATGAATAACTAGCATTTGAAATGTGATAGTATCGGGGAGATTTTTGTAAATTAAAATGCTTAGGTGAGAGAGAGATGCCTTGGAGAGATTTTGTGCATTTACAGAATGATACTAACAATTTTAAACCTCCAAAGACTTTCAGTCATTTTTCATTGCTGCTCTTTTAGTCTGGTTGCGTGTTGATCTGTGCATCCAAAATAGGAAGCATAGTCACATGTGGTACTTCTTTTTACGGCTGCACAAAGCAGAGATGGAAAGGTGTGTTGGTGGTTTTTTTAAAAAGAAAGTCAATAATTTTAAAATTTCTGTGCACAATGGTAGTATACCTAAGATTTTTTTTTAATTGGCAGGGAATATTATCAGTGTAAATCTCACATTGAAAACATGTAATATTAAAACCTCTACTCACTAGAAAGCATGGGTTTTTAAGAAGGAGCAAAGACTGAATTTGATTACAAAAACAAAAAAAGCCATGACACTTCTGTTTAGGTAGCAGTCTAAGTCCATATCCTACCTGCTGGTGGTTTAGAGATGTGAAAATCTTGATCATGCATCATGATTGCATTGTGACTGTAATATGTGTGTTGTGCTACTTTGTCAGCCTGAGTGCTACAAGTGAGTGTTCCGTCAACCCAACTAGATTTGTTATAAGAACAACCTAGAAAAAAAAATGTTAGTCACAAAGGAAAAAAAAAGTATGCCTCAGCTTTAGGGCTTGAGGTGCTATGTAAGTTTAGCTATAGTTTTTGTATAGCATGTTTTCTTGCAGGCTCCCGTCTGTTCATTTAACTGCTTAATTCAAATCTCTTTTTTTTTGTCTCTGTGATTGCAGTGCTAATATTTATTTCTCCTGGTAGATCCCCAAAGTGCTAAAAACTACCTGTGAAGGTACAGCAAAGAACCTGCAGTCAGCTAAAAAAAAACTTAGAGGAAAGCAGAGCAATACAGGAGATCAAAGAATGGACCTGTTTGAGAACTATTCGCTCTAAGTAACAATTTATTGGTGAGCTTAGCCCTTTCCCCTCTCCAGGTTCACATGATTAGCTTAAGGTTTCTTTTTTGAGATGTAGTTTCAACTTTAGAACTATTGACCATTTGCTTTTAAAGTTGGGAACAAATTCTGAGCAATTGACAGTACTTTGCTCTTCACATGGTGACTGATCTGCACCCATTTAGCTTAACTGCTATATATACTCTCCTTGGAAGTAGCATAGCTATATGTTGGTAGTAAGATCGGATGCGCACATAGATGTCTGCAAAATGAGTTTTTGTAGGTGGTAGTTGCAGCTGCAAACATGTCCCAGAATATGATGGTGTTTTTCCAGTTGGAGGTGTCCAAATGACTGCAGCAGTGAATGTCCCGGAATGCAATTTCTGTGTTTCTCAGTTGTGAACATTTATGCTAGCTTTCCCAGTCATGCTCTTTTTTAGGGACTAGAGCTACAGAACTCATTCGTTTAGTGTATTTAAAAATCAAGTGGAAGAGGCAGTTCATCTTTTTCTAAGAAAAGCAAATTTTGATGTTTGCTTTACATAGTTTCAGTTGCTTGTGCCAAGGGAGCAACATCACCTATGGTGGAGAGAGTGTTTGTGCATGTATGTGGCTGTACTTAAATCTGTCACCGCAATCCCTTCCAGTAAGCCACCTATTTCTGTTGTCACTCTCCTGAAAATGTGCCTGACAGGTCCTGCATGATTAGTTTTGGCTGGGCTTGAACTTATACCACTGTTAGCATTATAAAATAACTTCTGTTCTGAAAAGTTCAGGTGGTTTGAGATGCACTTGCAGCACTTAGTCTTGGAAACTGGTATTGCACCTTGGAATGTAACACTGAATGGCAACAGTTATGAGTAATCCGTCATGTTCAGTGATAGGGAGGTGTTTGTATGTGTATGTGTAGACAGTGTGTGATTTATCTTTTTTTTTTTTTAATACCCACAAGTAATTTAATTTTTTTAATACAGATTTACTTTACCCATGTTACTTCTGTAGTAGTTCTAAAGAACTCAGTTCTGAGCTTCCAAGAGGTCAAGAAGTTGTATGGTGTAGGCAAGTTATTTTGTAGTTCTGCAAAAATCTGCGTATTTGTCACTATGTGAGCACTTACACTATTTTTCATATAATAATCACTGAAGCAGACGACTGAGCTCCAAGACATTCAATTGCAAATAATTTCAACCAAGCTTCTTAAGTAGTGTCTCAAGTAACCTTACAAGTTTTTTCAGTAAGAAGGTAACTTGCAGCTACCATTTTTATTCAAGTTGGCTTTCTTGAAAGAAGGCTGCTTGTGACCATGTCATTGGCACTAGTCCCTGTGTCCCTGACCCAAAGCCTTTTTAAAGCTAATCTTCAGAGAAACCCATGCTACATTTAACTTTGGTATCTCTCCTGTGGGTCTCAAATCTAACCAGACACAGCCGATCTGAATATTTCCTGCATGTTAAACAGACCATTGTAAGCCTTTTCCTCCAGGCTAGATTGTTATAAATGCTGTTTATGATCCTGCTATGACAACTGTGAAGGACATGGCAAAGAATTTATCACAGGATTATTCATCCACCGTCAGAATACCTAATAAGATTCTAAATGACCCAAGATGATAATAAGATCTAGCTTGTAGCAATAAGGTATTAATAAACTGCTTTTTTCAATAAGGAATTGTCCTGGCATCATTACCCTGACATATTTGTTTTCCTTATATTTTGCTGGCAACGTAGCTCTGGTGCTTTATACAGCAAATTTATAAAAACCCATGATGTATGAAAAATACACCACATATAAAGTGGAACCCATAGGTTAAAGTCAAGAGTGTTCTGTTTGCCTATGCCATAAGAGGACTAGACTTTTAAGTCATAGATTCTAATTTTTCCATGCTGTTTCTCTTTGTATTTAAAAATTATGTATAGAATAATACATACCCTAGTGTTGAATACAAGGCCATAATTCAAAGGAAGGGTTTTTGTCAAGATCATAAACCCAGAAAGTGCAGCTCAAGTGATTAATGACTGACAGTGGAACCCTGAAGTCATACTGAGCTGGAATTACACCTGAAATCTTTATTTGCAGTGTCTCAAACTAAGACCTTTAACTTCCTGGGAAAAAGACCTTATATAATAGCATAAAAAGCTGCTAATTTCTGTTGTTGTGAAAATAACAGATAAAAAAATACATAAATGTGCAACTGGTCTGGTTGGACAAATGGTCCAGGATCTTCCTGATAATGTGCTGTCAACACGACCTGTTGCTACGCACAGCTGACCCTCTGCTCCCTGGTCACCTGGCAGGGCCGTGCTAGGGAACTTGCAGCTTCAGCGGCCCCCACCAGGCGCAAGGGAGAGGCTCTTAATGAGGAGAAAGAGCGTCTCAACATGGGGCTTCTGAGGAGGTGAGAGATCCCAGGTACAAGAAAGAACAGATGTGCAGAGCTACTACTTATCCATGAAACCTATTGAACTGGTAATAACTAGCTAAATTACCCCTTCAAAATGCAGAGCTCTTATGGCTTGGTTAAATATGAGTTTGTACTGGATGATCTCATTCTCTTACAAGTAGTTTCCCCCCCTGCGCATTTGTAGTAGGGGAAAGTATGAAACAGGTGAATTGGCTTGCTCAGAGCTACGACCTGAGGCAGTGACAGAATTTGTAATCCCTGGTTTCACTCAGCTGCTCTGACCATCAATCTACATTGTGACCAAAGTAGTTTCCTTTGAAAGCCAAAGATGGGTATATATTATCGTTTAAACTTTTATCAGAAGTTTATTCAAGCTGGAGGGAAACAAGATTTAGTGCAGAGCGCCAAGAATTCTAAGGCATAAAAGAGATTTGGATTATTTCAGCTCTTTGCTTTCACTCATGTTCCTAGTTGGAGAATTGGCTGTTGGCATTTGCATTCAAATGACCTGATCACTTTGAAGGGCTGGTTTGTGATAAAGTGTGCTAGCGTGGGACACACAAGACTGGGGTCCCTTTTTCTTTTCCTTTACAAACTTCCTTTGTGAACATGGGAAGATTGCTCTGCCTGGCTTCTTCATCTGCAAGAAAGAAAATAAGCGTATTTCCTACCTTAGGAAGGTTGCGAAGACAAACGACAAATGTTATGGTTATGGAAATGGAATGGAAGCCTGACATAGACAAGGACTTATTTCTGACCCACTAGCTGGTGCTGCATGTTGGACATTACTTTCTGGTGCAGCAAATGTGTCACTTGCACCTATTTTCCATACAGAAAATTAAGATGATGCATTCCTGTGAATGCTGTGTGTACAAAGTGAATGTGTGCTGAAGTGTGCAAGTGTGAAATTAAAGGATAGATCTGAACAGATAATTCTGAATGAAAAAGGAGTGGAATCAAATATTTGATCACATTTCTTTGTCTTTTTCTCACTGGCCTCTGATATTTCTTTAAGCAGTTATTCACAGAAAGTTTCTGCTTTTTAAGAACTCTCTTTATAAAGAATAAAGTGGTCATTAAAAAGTTTGGGAAAAAAATAGCAAAAAATGTCATGGCTCATTATGGTTCATCTTCATCGTGTCTGATGGAATGTAATCTGGGGTGTTGTTGACGGTGCTAAACTAAACCCAGTAGGAAGTTGTAGTCACATTCATTGCTGGTGTTACTTTGCTGCCATAATTTCTTTAGCTCAACAGACTTACCAATATGTTTAAAAACACACAACTTTAGAATCTTTCCATTATTTGTGTAAACTTTGTTAACATTGTAATATGTAGAGATTGGCAAAATTCTAAGGGGAGGGACTCGTGGCAGTTCTGCTGAGCCCATGAAATAGGAAATGTAAAACTCCGTTTGCCTGACAACTCTTGTATGTCACCCCAACACAACCTCCTCCTCCTTCCAGCCTGTTCAGACCCATTGCAGCCACTGCTCGTCTATGTAAAATGTAAGGAACATGGTGGGGGGCAGGTGACAGACTGAAGAACAGGAGCAGCCATGTTGAGGATGGGTGAGGAGAGATGATTAAAACTAAATATTATTGCCTATTAAGCTGAGAAGAGTGTTTGTTGCCTTGGGGACTGGCACTACAGTGAATAGCTTGAAAAAGTAATTTTTTTCTTTTTTTTTTTTTTCCTGGTATGGATGATTTTCTGAAGAAGGTGAGTGCTCACCATAGTATGCTCTGGTAAAATACCTTTCTGGGTTTGGTGCCTGCTGATGGGACTGTCCTTAAGACATGTTTGGAAAGAGAGTATTTCGATACCCCGAAGATTTTGCAGGATTGTGGTAAACCACAATTTTGTACGCTAGAACAGAACTGTGTTCCAGGCCCCCGAACCTTGTATTACGGACTGTTTGGACTACTTCTCTGCTACTGTATCTGCAAGGAGTCTTCAAATGTCATTCTTAATTTTCTCTAATACTGTGTGTCTTGCTGTCAGCAATGCCATCACTATAGAGAAAGAAGGTTAAGAAAGGAGAGAAGGCATGTTGATTTTTTTTCCTTTAAGTTCTCAAAATAAATTAAGGAGAAATACTTATCTCTATAGTATTTCAGTTCCACTGTATTGCTTCATCTGAGTGTGTCTGCTTTCTCTGTAGTGTCGTGTTTAGCTCTAGTAAGTCACAAGCATATCGAGGGCAGACAGTGAGTACAAATCTGACAGAAAGCTAATGAGCTCTCCTGTGATTATCAGTAAGGACTATGACTCATTAAATCTCATTTCCTGAGAAGGTCCACATAGGGAGAAGAAATTATCTGGAATAAAGGCCTGAAAACCTAATTCGATCAGATTTATAGGTGTTCTTGTAGTCACTACATAATAATCAGTGAGAAGAAAGAAACCTTTCAATGAGATCTTTTGAAATGGTTAATGTTTCAGTGAGGGGGTCTGCTTCGCTTCCTTTTAAGATGCAGACAAAACAGCTGCCCTTCTCCCAAACTAAATAGGCTGATACATGTGGATTTTTTCACTTCACATTTCAGAGGTGTGATTGCAACTGATATAATAAATAGATGCTGGTGTGCAATATGACTTTCATTCAAAACTGTGCTTGAAAACGAACCTGGCTTGTCTGGTTTTGGATAGGTTGTGACTGCCTTGATACAGTGTTTTTTACTTGTGATCCATGTCTTTCTGTGGTATGTTTTTTATACGTTAGAGAGGAAAAGTCTCTCCCATGTTGCAGTGAAGAAGAAAGACTTCCATTGATTTTAATGAGCTTTGGTTCACCATGTAATAGAGTAGCAGTACAAAAAGTTTTTGGTTTACAGTTTTATCCTTGTGTAGAGATGTGTGGATACGATCTCGTGTTATGTTGCATCCTAACAATATGTGGATGGTGACAAAGAAAGGGTTAGTGTGGTCTCACAGTGCAACAGAGACCTGTCGCTGCCTGATAGCTGAGGAACATAGGGCAGTTATTCACATTTGTAACTCACAGTCTGTGATCTGAAGACTTCAGCAGCTGAGCTGGCTTGCCTTTGTAACTAGGCTCTTCTTGCTGTTGGGAAGAACCTCACACTGGCTGCTACAAGCTCTGATTTGGAACTGTTTAAATTAATGGATGTGTCCCTTGGATAGGGCCAAGCTGGCCACTTAATAACAAAAAACTCTGAGCTTCTATGTTTTGAAATTCCAGCTTCTTCCAGCGTCTTCTTTGCACTCTAATTGTGAGGAGCTTTCTCTTCTTTTCCTTCATGACAAGGCAGTAATATTGCTGGACAATAGGAATAAAGTAATATATTGATTTTATTTTTTTTTCCCCTATGCTAACAGCACGTGAATTGCATGGGACACTTGGGACTGCTTTGTACTCTTGCTGTTGCTCTTGGTTCTTTGCAGGCATTTGAACTTATGGAGGATTTCAGCTTGAAATGTCACTGTAGTAGGACGTAATGCACCAGTTTGAGCCTTTTATACTCTGGGGGGTTGTTTGGTTTTCTTTTTTTTCATGTGGATTTTGTGTATATACCTGGGAGGTTTTGGTTTTTGTTGGGATTTGATGTTTGGTTGTTTTGGTTTGGTTTGTTTTTTTTTTAAATTAACTCACTCTAAATCTGCTAGATCAGTAAGAAAGCTTTAATTTGGAGAAAACTTCCATGGGATGGGATCTTTGAAAGATGTAGAACTTCATTAAACATAAAAGCATATTAAATACTTATGTATTCACCAATACCCTCCAGATATGCTTTCAGTCAGAATAGGAATATTTCAAAGGATCAGCTTTTGAGTGAAGATGACATGGTATCAAGAAAAGGAAGGACTGCAAAACTGAATAGCTCTCAAAATCAAGATAATTTGAGAAAGCAGCTCACTTCAGACATATATAAACTATTGTGTGCTCTATATGAAGAGGAATCAGAATTTCTAAAAATTGAAATAGCATATATTAGCTTTCTGTGTTACTGTAGTGTGATGATGTGGTTGTTCCTGCTTGTACTAAATTATCTTGGAACAGGGAGATGAAAGTAGTGTGATTACTAAAAAAACAAACAGGAATGTATAGTTTAGTTTGATCTCACAAGCTTGGATCAGAAATGAGCCCAAGATCAGCATCTGGGGAATGAGAACATAGATGCATTTCTGAACACCTCAGAGTGTCTTTCATTGTCTTTATTTGTACTTTTTGGGTGCATAAAAAATGTAATTTGCTCAATTCAAATCCAGTTCTCGTGGTATGAGAATGAGGGATATTAATGTTTTACCCAGATACAGTTTGAAGTACATGGAATAAAAATAAATGTAGGACATGCTCTTCATGTGGACACATTAGCGACTGTATGTTTGGAACTTATTAGTAGAAGAAAACTGATCTCTGAACATAAACATCAAGGCAAATAAGCTTTGCAGCAGCAGTTGTTACTTTCCTTTGATCCTACAAGTTAATCCAGACTCATCGGCTATAGCAGACCCAGCCTGGGCTGTGTAGGTGCACCTCTCTGTTCTGGCAGAGCCGTGTTCCCAGCTGCAGCCTGTCTCAGGGCCTGCGGTGGCTTCAGTCCAGGAGTGCCAGCCTGGCCACAAGCACTGGAGAAAGAGTCTCCAACCTGGGCAATGTGCAGTGCCTGAGTGGCTGTGCCCTACCCCCTCTGAAGACAAGGCAATAATATCTGTTGGTGAGTTGGCTCAGGCCCTTGCTCTGCCGTTTATTCTACAGTCCTCAAGAAAAATTTCCAGAGAGTTTGTTTTTTTGTTGAAGGGTATTTACCTCCACCTTAGCTGTTGCTTAATTCCGGCCAGCATGTTGCATGTCATCTGTGGAATGTGTTAGTCGGGAATGAAACAAAAACCTTAGAAAAATATGCTGCAGTTTAGAACTTCAAAAAGCATTTATTAATGTGAATGTATCAGGTCATGTATAGATAACCCTGGAATTATGGCAGGGAGTGGTGTTAAAAGAAATAATCAAAAATTCCATGTTTGTTCTTAAAAGCCTATCCGTATTTTAGTCTCATCGCTTTTGGGCTATGTAGAGTATCTTGATTTTTTTTCTTTCTTATTGATATTGGACAACAATGTCCAAGAGGCTTAAAGATGTTGCTAGTACTTGGAGGGTAAGAGGGGGAAATGTGTAATGTCATATTAGTGAACAAAAGGTTATTGTGGGCCTGTTCTCTGTGACGATCCTTTGAAGGCCTCAGTGGGCTTGTTTTGAAGTGCTTGGAAACCACAGTGATGAGAGCTATATTAATGCCTAGGTAAATTGATTAGTCATGTGATGTGCGTAACTCCATTTAATGCACACATCAAATTGAAACTAGACCCCTTACGGCTAATTCACTGCCTCATTAGAATCCAGTGAAATTCCTTCAGCATCAAGCAATGTGTTTAGATGTGCTGGCTTTGGCAGGCACTCTATTTCTGCATAAAATGTAGAATTTTAAGGAATATCTGTAAAAAAGTGGCCTATGAGAGAACAATCCAAAGGTGACAGAAGCATGGACCAATGTCAGCTGTGTGGAAGCAGGATGTTGCTCAAAGGCTGAGGAACATGTGATGAAGGGGAAGGAAGGGGCTTTGATATATTAATAATATTCACTCGTAATCAATTTATACAGTTCCTACAATTTACATAGACATAGATAAGCCCGAAATCCATCAGGTTAATATGTCAAGGCACATAGCGTATATTTGTTCCGCCTAATCCTCACTGGTAGTTCAGGCTCTGCAGAAGGGATAAATCAGGAGCAAACTAACCACATCAGGTTACTCAATTACTGCCTCAAAACTATTCTTAAGCTAAAACTGAGACATCTTGCACATCAGTCAATCCGTCTGCCTGACAGTTTTTCCACCCTATCATTGTACAAGAGGACTGGCTTTTTGGCAAAGTGATAATAAAATTAACAAGTTCTGATTTTTCAAATCAAAAGCTAGATCTCTGCTTTGGGGCTCCGTTTTCTTTCTAAGAGTCTAATGAGGAGGGACAGGCAATTATTATTATTTATTTCACTAATTAGCTGAATAATCATTCATTGTAAACTCTTCTGTGTTAGAAATACATTCCTTGTACACTTTGTTTCACACAGTTTCCTTTTTTGTCAGACTGAACCATTGTGCGACATCTTTTTATTAAGGGGGCAATAAGGGGGCACTTGAGAAAAAAAGAAAAAAAAAGAGGGATAATTTTTGATCTGTGAAGATAATGCAACAAGAAGCAACAGTCCATAAAAACATCACCTTTCAGTCTCTGAAGACATAATGCTTTATGATAACCATAAAACATTTTAGTGCAAAATAAATTGCTGTCCTATTCAAATCCTTAAATGTACTACAGTAGATGTCACTGAAGACATACAGCTATTTTTTCCAATACTGAGATATATTTTATCATAATTTGTGGTGTAGGTGACAACCTTGCACACATGATTGCCTTTTCTTGCTTAGTTAGCTTGCCAAGGTCAGAGTCCTTTGGCCTTTTATGGATGTAGAACTATTAGGAAATAAACCGGATAACCAAGTAGCGTAAAAAAAAAACTTGTTTCCTTGACTTGCTAGTCATATACCCTTTAAAGATTTCATAGTGTTCTGGGTATGTAGTTACTGAAAATGACTTCTTTATAAATGGTTTAACCAATTCTTACTTGTAAAACATAGGTGATTTTTTCTTTCTCTTAAATTCATTTTAGTTTACTTGTGTTTTCTTTTTTATTTGCTAGCTAACTAACAGCATGCTGGTTTTGGAGCTGCTGTGAGGAGAACGATGAATGGCAGTTAATGGAAAATATTGCAGTTGCAATTCAGCTCAGAAGTTTTGAGCCAGGTAAGCACCTCGATTTCCCTATAGTTGAACTCTTCAGGTGTCATTTCATATTGTGGCACTGGTGAGGCCCTTGGAATGGGCATTCTCAAGGAGTTATGGAATTTCATGTGCACCTCTTGCATCAAAACAGTCGAGAAGAGGTTTTGTTCTGAAGTATTTTTGTGTTCCTTTTGCTGCTGGTTATGCCAAAGTAGGACAACATGGAAAGAGTATGGGAAAATGCTAATAACGGTGACTTATTTGGCAACATTATTTAGGAGATACGCCCTCACCCCATAAAAGTATTTGCCTTGGCTGATTTGTTTAAATTTTATATAGAATATGATAGGTCATTAAATGGAATGAAAAAAAATTGTTGATAAAGTCCATATGGAACCATAGAAATGGTTACCAGTGGTAAGCCTGGTTGGTGACGTTTCTATATAAGTGTCAAGGAAAAGAAATGTAAAACGCATTTTATATGTTTGCCTTTAAAATTCACTGAAGTTTTTGAAATGGAAAATTGGTCATAATAAAACTTTACCATCTGTCTTGAGTTGTTGGGATGAAACTGCCTCAAAGGAAACCAGTGGGGTTTTGTTAATGTAATTAAAAATTCAGTCATGCATGTTTATTTGTAATACTGTATTTATATACAGTATATATTCATAATACTGTAGTTAAAAATGAGAATTTTTCCACTCTGGTGTGCAAGACCCTTTATTCTGTGGTCAGTGAACAAAGGATGCCAGCATTCAATATTTTCACAGAATCACAGAATGTTAGAGATTGGAAGGGACCTCGAAAGATCATCTAGTCCAATCCCCCTGCCGGAGCAGGACACCTAGATCAGATCACACAGGAACGCATCCAGGCGGGCTTTGAATGTCTCCAGAGAAGGAGACTCCACAACCTCTCTGGGCAGCCTGTTCCAGTGCTCTGTCACCCTCACTGTAAAGAAGTTTTTCCTCATACTCAAGTGGAACCTCCTATGTTCCAGCTTGAACCCATTGCCCCTTGTCCTATCACTGGATGTCACAGAGAAGAGCCTGGCTCCATCCTCCTGACACTCACCCTTCACGTATTTATAAACATTAATTAGGTCACCCCTCAGTCTCCTCTTTTCCAGGCTAAAGAGACCCAGCTCCCTCAGCCTTTCCTCATAAGGGAGATGCTCCATTCCCTTAATCATCTTTGTGGCTCTGCGCTGGACTCTCTCCAGCAGTTCCCTGTCCCTCTTGAACTGAGGGGCCCAGCACTGGACACAATATTCCAGATGCGGTCTCACCAGGGCAGAGTAGAGGGGGAGGAGAACCTCTCTTGACCTACTGACCACCCCCCTTCTGATACACCCCAGGATGCCATTGGCCTTCCTGGCCACGAGGGCACAGTGCCAAATATTTTGCCAAATATCCTTAAAGGATGGATGTAAAATTGACCAGTAGTTTGCTTCAAATAAACTTTTCCTCAGATAAAGGGTCCAATTTGAAATTACCAGAAATCCATACAGATTTGAGGATTTGGAAGAACAGCATTTGGGTTTGGAGACCTTTGCATTTGCATGAGCCAGCTCCTGTGAAACTCTTGGCAGGACAAGAGTTTCCCTTCTTTCTTTAATTGTTACTTCCAGTCAATCATATTCACGTAAAAACGGCTTGTAAAAGGTTTTAAACTATTTACCATGTTACCAATGTGGCAAAGCATTGGGCATTTGAAATAAGGGACGTTAGCCTGTAAGTGGTGGATAAGAGAGGGTTATGAGCAACCTCTTAGCCTTTTGGACCCTCAGCCGTGTATTGCAGCATCTATAATGTGTAGATCCCTTATTGAACTATTTAGAAATGTGCAATTAATATAACATTACTTTCTTGATGTGTACATCATATGATTGGCAACCCCTACCATGTAAGAAAATAGTTCCCCAGGGAGTCGGGAACATTGGGGCTTTTATTCTCTCTTTTTTAATGTTTTCCTAGTTGCTGCTCGTTGCTTGTTGGCAGTTTATTTTAGATTTCACAAATAATAAAACCAGCAGCAGTAGTGTTTGGCTTTTGGATTCAACAGACACGTATATTTTAATCTAAATGACAATATTTAGCAACAAAATTGCTTCATTTTAACTTCATGCATTTCTTAATCTGTGGGAACTATAATTTAAAAATAATGAATGCAACAGGGTGAATATATGGCTTCCATTAATTCCAAATACTGCTTATTTCCAGCACTTTTTAATTATTTGAATATGCTTCTCAATACATTTAACCGGAGTGGAAGAATCATTCAAACCTCAGACCATTTACAATTACCAGTGTATCTGTAACTTTTCCATCCAAATTACTGAACTTCAGAATAACGTTTCGTTTTGAGTACCTATTTTTCCTGTGTATTAGAAAAGTCTGCAATAGTCAAGAAAAATGTTTTGAAAGATGGGGGTTTCATAAACAATGAACATCACAGAACACAAATTGATAAATTACAAGTTTTGCGTGGAAATAGTGTTAAAGGGCTGATTTAGACCCAAGGACATTAAGTATGGTAACTGACAATCTGTGCTGCATCTTGCATCCTTCTATTATCTTAAAATGACAGTTTCTCAGAGCAGCAGAGATCCACAGGCTGTGAGGATTTCTTGATCACCCAGAATGATTAGCATTAATATCTTCTTTGCACGTCATATATGCAGGCACAGTAAGAGCTGTAAGGCCAGGTCCTCACATTCTGTAAATTTTTGTTAACTGCTTTGTGGATCCAGCATGAAATTTTGTCTTCTCCTCATAGAACATTTTTTTCTTCTGATTGTTGAGACTAAGCACTGAGTTCCTTCTTTGCTTTTAACATAATTAAAGTCTTTGCCAAAGTCTTTGCGCTCACACCTCAGGAAGCTATGTAGTGGTTTTTTCTTTGCTGCTGTGCCACCTGAGCAAATTTTGACACTAAGGAAGGGTAATGAGTGGTGAGAAAAGAGAAATTACATTGTGAGGTTGTTTCAAGAGCTATACCCTATCACCGACAGGTCTTTACTGTTGAATTCCTTCATTGACTCCAAGGTTGGTTTTCATATTTTTATTCAAGGTACAGTGTGCTCTGCCTTTTTTTGCATTTGCACATAAACTGACTTTTCACTCTTAATGTCTCTCAAACTGCCACACTAGCTCTTCTTATCTTTGTGCTGAATTCTTTATACCTCCGATAGTTGTGGGGTTTTTTCTCTTGTGTACCAGATCACTGGTTTCTCTCCATTGAATTCCTTCCGATACAGGAATCCTGTTTTGCAAGGGCACTCAGAGTTAATCTCTCACAGGAACTCCACTCCAAGAGAAGTATGGGTTTGCAATTGAGCTTTCTAATTCCCTGATAGCTGGTATTTTATTCCAGAACTGTCTTCCTGTGGTCGCAAGTCCATGATTTGTCTCTGAACAAGTGGCGGCAGTTGTTGACAGTAGTCAGTAAGAGGCTGAGTGATGGCAGTGGATCAAGTACTAAAGTCTTTGCTCAGTTTCCATTCCAGGTACTATGAAAATTTCCCGATTCAGAGTTTAAAAAGGCAAATAAACCACAAAGAAACCAGCACGTGTACATAAAGAAACACTTCGCAGTGGGGACTGGCTCACCCAGAGGATGTCTGACCAAAATGACCTCCCAGAGAGAGAGAATAAACACCAATCATCTTTAATCTCTAGTAGGCCACAGTTTTTTTCCTTTTGTGTTCCCCACACTCCCCTATGGGCAAGTGGTACATAGGACACGTGGTGTGATACTCTTTCCTGAGAGCCGTCAAGACTTCTGAGGTGGTAGGAAGTATGCAGTAGTTCAGATCAATGCATAGCCATGCTCAAGAAGTTCAGCCTCTGTTCAGCTGAAACAAACGACCAGGAACCAAAATTATTTACCCCTATTGTCTTAATTGGATACCTAGAAATCACTCCAGCTGAAGATTATAAATGTAAAATGAGAAGCACGTATAAGAATTTTTCATTTGTATTAAATCGCCTTATTTGATAAAAGTGAGGGTTGGTAAAAATTGCAGGCCAGTTGCTGAGATTTCGCCTTCTATGTCTTCGAAGCTTTCTAGCCAATTTGCAGGTAACTATGTGTTTATTTGCAGGCTCAGGGCCTCAAATCTGAGGAACGTAATAAATAAGAAATGTGTATAACTGTAAATATAGCACCTCTACTTAATCATTTCATTCCCTTCCGCCTGCTTCCAAAGAGCAAAGTTTCAGGCAAAAATCCCACATGTCAAGTTTCATCTCTGTTCACATATTTCTGAGTGAATTGCTACTCCCCACTGCCCCTCCCGACAGGAGTTCATAGAAGTGCAGCAAGACCTTATTATTCTGTTTATGATAGGATGGTCTATTCTAGCAGGATGTCGTCCACAGTAAATCCATCTACAGAATTAATTCTGCGGTTGTGAGAAAGAGATGCAAGTAAAAGCTGTAATGATTTACAGTTTGAAGACACAGCTGATATGAAAATAAACATTGAATCAGTTTCTTCTATATGTCTTAGTTCCATTAGAATAATGACAGTAGGTGACATTTTTCACATTTTAATTGGTGTTTTGCTGATTTTATCAGAATTTCTGCTGATCAAAGCAAATTGGCTATTTATTTATTTTGCAGTGATGCTAACTAATCAGTGGAAGTTTAATGTACTGTAATGAATTTTAAATATCCTCCTAGTCATTGCAAGTGTGTGAATCTAGACTCTCTGGTAACAGTTTAAATAATTAATTACTTGAGTAGCAGAAAAGGTAACATTTAATATAATAACATTTTATTTGAAATATTTCAGTGCGTGTTTTATAGTACTATCTCAACTTCGTAAAGGATAACTCTGACCAATGTATTCCCCTCCGTGTGCACACAGCTCACTTAACCCAATCCTGACTGCAGTGTTTTACACTGCTGGTAAATACCTTAATTATTAGTTTATTTCATTAGGTGTCTGAATGATAATTTTTTATATTATTTATACTTCAATGACTTTGTTTTAATTGGTTTTTTTAATGTTATTTATTCATCAAGATTTATCATACAGGTTTTAAAAATATTAATGGTGCGTTTTATGTCATAGTATTGGTTCCTACCAATCATGGCATGCCATAAATCAACCTCATGAGCATAAAAGAACAAGGAAAGTTAAAAAAAAAGTAATAGACTTATTGAAATAGTTGATTAACTCCATGCTGCAGTTCTTCACATATCCTCTTGTTCAGGAAAGAACTTCAGCATTGATTTAAAAGTTTAGGATAGAGCACATGCCCTGAATGAGAGTGTTAGCCTTTGAGGACGTACTGCCAAGATGTAAACTATTTGGCATCAGTTTACTTTCAATGCACATCTGTAACCATGCCCCCGTACATTTTTAGACACTACATTGTACACTTCTGTGCTTTGCTCTGCACTAGAGTTGGTTCAAATACATTGGTAATTGCATGTGAAACGTGAGATTAATGCCTGGGATTTAATGTGTTTGTGTTTTGGATGTTAGTTCTGGCAAGACAAACAAACAAACCCTATTCTTCTCATTGTGGTAAGAGTTAGTCTGGTTCTGGACTCAAAATAGGCTTATTCAGTTCCCAGAAGCGTTTCTGAAGGGACTTGGTGTAATTTTAGTTTTAGTACACACATAAGTTCTTCTAATATGGTAATTCATTTTTTTCAATGTACTTTTTCAGGGGGATATGTAAAATGACATGAATTAATTCCTCAACAGGATTCTTTAAACTCAGGACAGTTTAGATTTTGTGCATGTACAGGGAAAGCAGTATGCAAACAGTCAGCAGAAGAAAAGCTATTTTACTCTGTAATTACACGGGAGGAGCAGTCTGAGGTGTCTTTAAAAGAAAACACAATTTGGGTTATTGTAAAATGTGAGACTCAATAGGAGATTTTTGCTGCTCAAAAGAAGTATTTTAGGTACATTATTAAACACTCTTCAAAGCTATGTTAATCTTGCATCTAAATCACTAGATCAGATCAGATATAGATCCTGTGTATAGGGAACAGAGGGGTTTTTTTTAATATCCTTTTGTATCAATTTGAGTTTCCAAATAAGAGGTTTTAACCTCTCAAGAGAGCATCTAAATGTGAAATTGCAGACTGATTTCAAAGTGCAAAGTGTAAAAACTTGTAAAGAATTTCAGCTAAAGTGAGAATTCTTTTAAGGCATTTTTTAATCTCCTTTTTAAATCTTGGCCTCTTAGAAATATGTGGAGGCAGTTCATGAATTTTGGGTGATTTTTTTGCAATTATATTTTAATAAAAAGTAACATTTCAATTAAAAAAATTAAGTGGTGGGTTGGGTGTTACGTCAAATGCAATTAGATTCTGAACTATGCCTGTTAAAATTCATCTAGCACTGTAAAATAAAGACAATTTCAAATTAAGAGCAAAATAGTTACTGTTAGAGTAACAGAAAGCATCCAAATTAATGCAGAATTCTTACCTTCCATTGAGAAGTTGTCAGGTCAACCTAATTCCAGTAAGTTTTAGGTCTAGTTTGAGAAATAAATTTAGTTGGTCTGCAACTATTCTGGATTTGAATGAAACAACACAAATGGGAATTACAACATAAATATCAAATTAACTTACAGGCACATGGTTTCACTCTGTCCTCAACCATTCTAAAGATCTTTCAGTGGGCATGGCTGGGCTGGTCTTTAGAGGAGCCTGGCAAGGGTTGTCCATGCACACGTGGAGGGAGTCTAAGCACTGTCTGACAGCAGGCAGCAAGCTCTGCAGTGATTTAGCCTTATGGTCGCTCTGATTCTGGTGACTGGTTGAGTCCCTTCATCTTAGCCATTTGCCAAGCTGGTAACCTGTTACTTTTAAAATAACTTGAGAGCTTGGTTTGGACAGCCCTGAAACAGCTTAGTTTCAGAAATCACCCTGTGTCCAGTCTCTGACAAGTAAAGCAGCTGTACAGTATCTCCACTTGGACATTCAAAAAGTTATGAATCCCCAGATCATTCATCACTGAAATGTTTTGGTCTTAATTTAATTTAGCAAATAAAAATAAAGCATGGAATCTGAATGGGTTTCTTGTCCTTGAGCTAGACAGTCAACCTGACATGCTGCTGAGAGGTCCGTGATTATGTGGCAGTTTCTATCTGATGGACAAGTGTCTTTCCTGCAGTTGCTATGATGATGATTGGAAGCCAGCAGAGCTTCTTCAATTATAAAAAAAAAAAAAAATGAACAGGTGAATAAGAAGAAAATCTTTTTATTATTATTTATCTCCAGAATATGTTGAGTTTTACCTTTGCTACCCCAGCAAAATGGATATAATATTCCCAAAATAATACTAATAAAAAGCTTTCTCAAGGGCATTATAGAAAAAGACACTTAAAAAGTAAAAGGAAAAACATTGATGTATTCTGGCTTTATTTGTTGTTCTGTTGCTTCTTGTAGTACATTTAACTTGCGAAAAAGAGCTATGATTTGTGGAATGAGCTTGATTTTGTACCAAACATTTTTCCGTACTTATCAGTAGCTATGCTGGAATCTGTCTGGTCTGTTGGGGTTTGGCTGCTTGAGGAATTAATGAATATTCATTCCTTTTCCCTGGGTACAAAGTAAAATAACTAGTAATTAGTATAATATTTAATACTCCTATTCAAAATAAATAAATCTTTTGTGAAAAAAAAATCTAATTATTATAATGTAGCAACTTCTACGTGTGTAACTGAAATTGGATGTGCTGTTTTGAAAATGCTTTTAAGCCCTCATTTACATGTTTCCAGATCAGTTAATTATTCCCCTTGTATGCATAAAACAGAACTCTGGTTTGTACTTGCATATATTATTCATTTTGCTATCTATCTTCTAAGTTTAGCTGATTCTAATATTTTAATTTTACATTATTATTATACCAGTGATATTTGTCTTCTAATACAAAAGTTATTCCTGTCTGCACTTAGTTTTATGCTCATTTTTAAATGAAATGGCTTACATGGCAGTAAGTGTGACTGTTATAGCTTGAGCCTTGTATTTTGTTTATCATATTAAAATAGTCACATCTTGTGTTTCTGTGAAAGCAGAGCATCTCAGATGGGCACCTTGGCTTTTGCTAGTGAGGTCATGAGTCAGAGAAAAACGCACCTGTTCAAATGAAGGGCAGGAGCCTCGAAACTGGTCACCAGAGTCAGAGCTTGGGAGCTGCTGTAATAGGGCCTGATCCAAAGCTTGCTGAAATCTGCAGGAGGATTCATGGTCAGTTTCAATGAGACCTTTGATGTTTATCTCAACATTAGTTGCTGAATTTAGTATTTCCGTGATATCCCTTACGTCATCATTGCCACAGTCACTAGACCCAGCTCGTTCTGCCTGGCTGTGAAGGTGTAAATGGGGAGACGTTCGACGCCAATGACGCCTACTGCAGTTGTACAATTCCCTTCTAGGCACTGCTACATAGAAACCACCGTGGTCTCATTGTACACTGCTAGCGCTGTGGCTGCTCTCTGTCTTCCCTGTAGATTATAGAGATGACGTGGGAGTCTGTTTGCTAGTATGCTTGAGAGTCCCTATGTGGTAGTCATACAAATACATGACTTGGAAATTGTTCTTACCTTCTGACCTACCAAAATAGCCAGGTCCTACCCCATCTGGTATTGATTTCTCTCTTCAAGAGGGAAATCTTAAAGGTACAGGAGCAGGCCCTCCCTATGTGCCAAAAGACAAGCTGGCGGGGAAGAAGACAGAGATCTTTGTCTGGAACTCCGAAAAAAAATAAAAAATTATGACCTTTGGGTGAAGGGGCAGTTAACTCAGGAGGACTACAAAGATGTTGTGAGGTTATGCGGGGAGAAAATCAGAAGAGCCAAAGCCTCTGGCTACTGCTGTAAAAGACAGTAAAAAAATGTTTCTGTAAATATATTAGCACCACAAGGAGGGCAAGGAGAGTCTCCCTTTTTCATTGGATGTGGGGGGAAAAACAGTGACAAAGGCTCAAGAAAAGGCTGAGGTATTTGATGTCTTCTTTGCTTCAGTGTTTAATAGTAAGACCAGTTATTCTTGGGGTACCCAGCCCCCTGAGCTGGAAGACAGGGACAGGGAGCAGAATGAAGCCCCCATAATCCAAGAGGAAATGGTTAGTGACCTGCTAGACCACTTAGACACACACAGGTCTATGGGGCCGGATGGGGTCCACCCAGGGGTACTGAGGGAGCTGGTGGAAGTGCTCGCTAGGCTGCTTTCAATCATTTATCAGCAGTCCTGGCTAACCAGGGAGGTCCCAGTTGACTGGAGGTTAGCAAATGTGACACCCGTCTAGAAGAAAGGCTGAAAGGAGGGTCCAGGGATCTGCATGCCTGTCAGTCTGACCTTGGTGCTGGGGAAGGTTATGGAGCAGGTCATCTTGAGAGCCATCACGTGGCACAAACAGGACATCCAGGTGATCAGGCCCAGTCAGCATGGGTTTATGAAAGGCAGTCTAAAATTCGTAGAACTGTGATTAGCCAGGTGTAGGTTTTTGATCCATATGGGTCTGCTTACACACAGGAAGCTGTATTAAAATCCCACGAACAAACTTGCTAAGTCAAACCCTGAATGCTGACTTTTCCTTGCCTTTGTGGTAGGTAGCGCTAGCTTTATACGTGCACGAGTATTGTAATCATATTTATTTTTCCACAAGATCCTGGCCATTTTCGGGGCCCAGAATACATGATGTTTGCATTTTAGTAGCTTATTTTCCTTACTCAAACATGACACATTTATCTAGTACGTGCTTTTCAAACTTTGCTTTGAAGAGCAAATGACTAATTTACCCAGGGGGCTATTCAGTTTTTCAAACATTAATGAAATTGCTTTCACCTTTATGAAGTGAATGAATAGGATTATCTCCATTACAGAGATTACTAGTTGAGGTGCAGAGTGTTAAAAAGTAATCTCTAAGTTTGCATGCACAATTCAAGATGCAAAGACCTTATTTTTTATCCCTTTAGCATTAAATACTATGTTTGTATTCAGACACAACTTCCATTGATTTTTGGGCACAAATGAAGACCTCGGCAAACAAGATTTTGAGATCTGAAATAATGAATCTAGAAGGGAAGGATGTGCTCTGAAAAAGGATCTCTTCAAAGTCTGATTTATTGTTATTGTGCTAAGGAACTCAGTGGTGGTTGGGGACAGAATCTAGTTCTCCAAAGCAAATTCAAATTCATTAATCAATAATTGTTCATTTTTTTCCAATACCCTTTTTAAATGTTTTCCAAGTTTAGCAAGAAATTAAGTTGCAACTTCTATTGCTAGTCTAGTAGACAATACTCTCAAAGCACAACACAGATGTTTTAAAGGAAGAGAAATACAGATCATATAGTTAAACAACAACAACAAAAAATCAAATGCACATGTGCAGGAGGAATTCAATAGGTTCTGTACGGGCAGTCTTTATCCCAGTGCCAAGCAGCCTCGGAAGGCTTGGGTTTTTAAGCCTGAAACACTTCACCAGCATCAGTTTTTGTATGTCCTATCTTCCTGATATATCATGTCTTTGATTTTTCTGCTTTTCCTCTGGTGACATCTTGAGATAGCAGAAATTCTTTAAGCCTACTTCACCTGTGGCCAATCTGTAATCTGCCTGTCATGTTTATCTCCATCAGGCAGGACTCTGCTCACTGTGTTAACACTGAAGCTGATGGTGGTAGTAAGTTGCCTCTGTCTGTGGCAGGTGAGAGGCACTGTTGCCAAAGCAGCATAACACAGGGGGGTAATAACATTTGAGGAATCTTTTGCCCGTGTCCTGTCTCCTTTCTCACCTCTCCAGTCTGTTCCTGTCCTATCTCACTGCCTCCTTAGCTCCTTTTACCCCAGTTTAATTCTCTCTCTCTATGCTATCTCAAGATTTCCTCCTCATCATTCTCCCATGGGGTTAACTCCACTCATGTACCTACCAGTCAGGTGGCTTAACTGCACATTCACTGCGTGATTACATTTGCTCTGGGTCTCCTGTGGAATTTTCTCTGATGTGGATCTTCCTTTTTGTTGTCCATGTTTTCACCATCAACAAAATATTTAATGAAGTTGGCATTGACAGCACCCTTAGAAACAGTCTGCACAGGCTACTCCTCTCAGAGCCGTGTGTTAGTCTTTGCCAGATGCTGGCAGATCTCACCATCTTTTGCTCTTGGCTCATGTTTTCAAGGCTGTCACATCAACTGTCATGACTTTGTTTTTAAGTGAAATAGTAAATTGAAAAGAACAAGAAGCTAGCATGAAAGATGTGCCAGCCTACTGTTTCTCATGTGCTGGCCCAGAGTCCTGCCTTCATACAAGGAGCTACAGAATTGCTGGGGCGGGGGGAAGAGGAGCTTTTTCATAACAATAAATTTGAAAAACCCTTTTTCTTTCTTTTCAGTGCTGAGATGACAGAATGCCAGTTCGCTGTGTGGATGGTTTTAAACTCTTTGTCTAGTTGTCTTGCACTGTACATTTTGCTCCAGGTGCTATGAACTTTGATATCAGTAATTGTAACTGAACTAAAGGTTTAGATATTCCTTGAAAAGTAAGGATTTTTGGACACTATTGTCAGAACAAACTGGTCTTTATTCTTGTTTGGGATCTGTAAGTAGGTGTTTCTTGATAATGTGTTTCTCTTTGATCTTTCTTAATTTTAAAAATCTGTATTAAAGTATATTAGTGTAATAAGTACAAAGACTTCTCTTGGGGCAGGAACATGCCTTATCAGTTTTGTAAACCTTTGTGCATATTTACAATGGTACAGAAAGAGTTATTGATGGTAACACTATAAACTGTTTCCTAATAAATTTATAGGGAAAGGTTGTGCTAGAAAGGCTGGAGAGAGAGGAGTAACAAAGATGAACAGGCTTAGAAAGTGATGTTATAAAACCCTTCTACAAAACACTTTATTGAGTGGAAAGTAAGAGAATTTACTGTGCTGCTTCTAGGTAGGATAGAACTGCAGTTAGGGACAAATAAATTGTGACTTTTTACATTTAAGTTCATCCTGTTGTCCTTCAGCTCAACTCTGTCCCTGCCTGTGCTGTTTCAGAGGTGCAGTGGTAAAATTAAAAGGAGTAATTCAGCTGTGCTTGTGTTCATCGTCTCTAAGAAGTGAATAGATGCTATTGCTGAAGTCAGAATTAGGTGGACTCCTTTTATTCCTCTTGTGCCGTAGCCTTGACTGTAGCACCAGGTAACTGTGCCTCTCATGACTTAGCCAGTCGTTTGACAGCAGTTCCCAGAAAATCACACAGGCTTGTGTTCAAACCTTCTTCAACAGCTGACCTGGTTCACCTCTTTTTTTCCTCTTTGACTGAAATGAAATTGCAGTAAATTATTAAGTAAAAAAGAAATCTTTTGTTCTATTGAGATATTTTGACAGGTATAGCCTTTCTCATTTTGGTAATATAATTGATTTGGTTTTATAAAACATATTGTTGAAAGGAACATTTATTTAAAATGATTTGATTTTTATTAAATTTCCTTTTTTGTTAAGGAATGCATCTGTGAAAAACAGTCAGACTAGCTGTGGTCTTATTTTATAACTGCTTTGCATTGGTCATTTGTGTATCCGCTTTTCACACAGGCATGACAAGATTTATCAGCAAATTTCTGTGTTTAAAAAATGTTAGCAGAGAGAATAGCATAGCATTTTGCACCTGAAGGCCATTGCAATCTCTGTAGATTTTAACCTCCTTCCCTTTGTAGTGGAAAAATTTTTAAAAAATATATATTTGGGATTAAGAATTTTTTTGAAAGTTTCTACATTCTCCCAGGCCTTTCAGGGGAAGATACCCATGAGGAAGAAAGTAAAAGCTCTGCAATGCAAAGTAGGAAGCATTCTTTGGACTTCCAGTATTTCAGAAGGCTTCTCTAGAAATAGGAACTATTTGCCATATGCAGTACATGTCAGAAGACCGGTGTATCTTACTGCTCTTGCTTGTGATATATTTTTTCAGTACTTTCTTTCCTAGTAAGTCCAAGGGGGCTTGAGGTATCTGTTCCTTTGTTTTGAAGTAGCCAGTTCTTTGAAAAATCAGTTTGAGGCGAGTGCCTTTACATCTCCAGAGAATGTTGGTGGAACTAAAGCCACTTTCCTGATAGAGGTAGGGTTGCATATTAAATGAAATGGAAATTCATGTCCTATTGGAATATGGAAATTGCTAGGTTGTCTGTGAATGTTTTAAAATCAGTGAAGCCATATACTTCTGATTTCTGCTTTTATGCACCCAAACCTTTCATGCCAGGGAATAGCCAATACAATCTGAGTTTGTTCCATAAAAACAGTGCAGGTGCTCAGTAATGTATAGAGTAAAAGCCTCTGGGAATCATTTGGCTGCTGGGCACGATTGTAAACCTTTTCCTTCTCTTTCCAACACCTGCTAGTCAGGTAACTGAGAGGTACTATTATTGATCCGCAGATGTACCACTGGGCTAGTCACTTGTCATACAAAATGTGTCAAAATTTGCACATCAATTGCAGCAGTGACTTCAAAAATTGTACTTCTCTACGAAAATAAAACAGAAAATCACATGCCACTTAAACACCTCAGCAATAATTCTGTTGCTTCAGGCACCTGAGCTGTAATAACTGTTGGCATTTTCATTCCAAACCTATTTTTTGAGAAATTTAAAAGAACACTGTCAATTCATGCCATTTAAAAACAACCATAGCATGTATGAATGGGCTGAAAAGCTGGCAATTAGGCCATTCAGCTGACCATTGCTTGCTTTCTGCTTGCACTTGTCATCCTGCTTCCCTTTTGTTCTGTTAATGTAATTTTGCAAGGTATGGTGTTTTGTGGGTTTTTTTTTCCCTTGGCTGCATGCACAAATTTTTTTTTTTAGAAATCTGCTGTGGCATAAATGTATTGTATCTCACTGCATGCCTGAATCCAAATCAAGATACGAATTTTTCTTATGGCTTGGAGACACGTTATTAATTTATTTTATTTTATCAGTTCTGTTGAAATTCACTTTTCAGCAATACCGTTCTCAGGCTGAACTCACCGCACTTTGCTTCATGAAAATTTCTAACTGGAAACATCTTCTTGCTCTAATGTAAAGATGTCTATTTATTTTCACCTTCTAAAATTTCTTTGGTGTGGCATGCAAAATTTCACTTGGAAGAGAAATTTGTTTAAATTCTTGAGATAAAACAAGTTTTTTTATTATTTCTTGTTCTAAGATATTAGGTGACCTAAAAATTTTCAAATACTTGGTATTTATTTGAGATCAACATTTCATCAGTGCCATGAAAATACTTTTTTATTCATTTGTAATTACAAGCTTTTACAAGATTTCAGACATTTCTCAGGGGAACTATTTTGGCTACTAGGTAGCTGGAATACTAGATAAATCACAAAAGAGAAGCTAAATGTTTGCACACAAAAGTGTTGTTGATGTGCACCTTACAAATCAGAAGGAAAGCTCTCGAGTCTTATTGTAATTAGGGTTCAGGCTTCCTGAAACTAATGCAGTCGTTGCTTTATTAGCAATACACATTCTAGTGGAATGACAATTTACTTCTACATATATTGAACCTAAATCCAGCTAATCCTACTGAAAAATCTTTTGATTGCAGTGGTGGCCCAAGCTACCACCTAATAGAAAAGCTTTACTGATAGTAGTGGGTGGGTGGTTGTGTTTTTGACAAATGAGATTTACACTGAGATACTAATATTGAGTTACATCAATGATCAAGGCTGCAGAATGTGGACAGAGGACGCGCCCTGCCTGGGGAAGAGAGCTCTTTCAGCATAACCTCTGATTTGCTATCCTTTCTTCTTTTAGTCTGGTTTCCTAAGGAAATAAGGAATTTTTCATCTGTAAATATATGCCACTCTCTCCTCTTCTGTCAGTGTACTGATCTTCCTTTGTAAATTTTGAATCCGTGGCTTAATGATCATCAAATCTGAAGTGTTCTTAAAGAGACTGAAGTCCTTGTAAGTTTTTTAAAAACAGGAAAAAAACCCTAATAACACTTTCACCAAGGACTACTCAGTAATTCCAAACTCCAAGTAAACTCCAAGTAAGAACCTGAAGTAAGCTCCAAACACTATTAAACAGCAGAGAATCCAGAGGGATGTTCACATCTTGAGAGACAAATTAATTTTTGGCTGAGCTTTGTCAGCTCTGCTGTTCCCAGAACTGCTTGCTTAACCGTGCTGTTCCCATCTTCTGAGTTCAGACAGGACTTTGCATCACTGAGCACCTGCAGGGATTCTGTCCCTTTCTTTCTTCTCTAACCCTCTTCAGGTTTTCTGTGTTTCTTTTTTTTCCTCCATAAAAGAAGCTAGCAAAGTCTAGCCGGGTGTGGTCCCCTCTTTCACTCTCTATGCTCTTGAACTTTGGCTATGAGGTGCTTAGCAGTGGTTGGAGGAAGTGACAAGGAAACAGGCGGCTCAAATGCTCAAAATGGCATGCACAGACATAACTGTGAAAGTAAATTCCCTGTGTGGTATTGCACTTTCACGAGAAATTGTCCACTAAATAATTTTCAAAATTTGGGTTTGCACCAAGCAATTCGTAGGGTAAATCTTTTTAAGCTTTCACCTTAATATATTTAGCCAGCTTAATGTTTAAACAATGCTTTTCTTAAGTGAAAAAAATTCTTGTCTGTTCGTGCAACTGTACAGCCTGTGCTTTCTGAATGCCCAGCTCTTCTCTTCCTCAAGTGGGCTTGATTCACGGGATCGGGGACTGACCTTGGAAGAGACTCTGAGTACAGCTTATTGCTGTGCTTCTTCTCACAAAACACTGCCACACAGCAGTTTCCTATCACAGCTCTGTATTGTAATCCTTTATTTGCCCAGTTTACTATGGTGAGTTTTATTTCTGCTATGGAAATGTACTTTCTAAGCTGCATGTTAGTATGTGTGGCTGTCCTGCTGTCTTGGGACAGAGAAATTCCCATTTTAGTTTGTCCACGCAAAAACACAATCTGAATGCAGCATATTAAAATACAGATAGTAAATACAGCAAGACTCCATTACTGAGTATCCAGAGATAAGACCTCTGCTAGCATTAACTGTATTTATCTCAATAGACTTACACCACCCAGGAACTCACACCCAAATTCTCTCCTAAAGCGTATGTTAAATCTTGGTTCCTTTTTCTGAGTGACAGCTTTCACTGACTGATCCTGCACCACAGTAAAACTCTGAATTTGATAGTCACTGTCTTTTTCCTAGCAACTAATGGCAAATTTTTTTTAAAATGTCTCTTGTGACTTGCTGCAGAGTTGCAGGTTCATATAGCTGGCTCTGAGACCTGGCTGTATATTGGGAGAGAACTCAACTATCCAGATCCCATGCTGGTGAAGGATGACTTTGTTATGGAAATTATGTCATTACTGTACCTGTCGGGGAGGGGGGTGATTGCTACTTTGTTCATAGATTGCCCCACGTTGGCTGATTAAACCACAAATGAAAGGCCACGTTGACAGCCCCATATTGCATGACACACTATGAGTCGTAGAGTGAGTAACTGCAGGTTAGTTTTCTTCCACTACTGATTTTATTAGGAGAATGGGTTCCAGTTGTGCCATTTTCTGTTTTTGTTATCATCTGCACTCTAAAACTGAATTATCAGGCCCTGGTGTGCTTGTAAGAATTTGATCTTCTCAACATCTTTTTTTCAGTCTTTTGGTTGCTTGGCTGACCTTGTTTTTATGTTAGTGGGGTTATTGATGGGAGTAGCCAATGAAATGGGTAGTGAACTTGGGAAGCGTTTTCAGAATGAGTTATTAAACTCCTGGCAGAGCTTGCATTTATTATAATTATCACAAAAGTGTTATGTGGCCCCATAAACTTGCATGGTGATTTATAAACTTAGGCTTAAATTTTGCTAATGCATAGGTATGAATTTGTACTTGTATGAGGGAAGTTATACCTTCGCTTGCTATAGACAGGGTGGGTTCTTTATGCTGAGATATTCAGGAGGTTTATTCAGACTGGAATTGTGGCACTGGGAATAAAACCCAAAGCAGCTTACTCACATTTCTAAAGTCTCTGTGAAATCTACCTGCGAAAGTGGTAATGGTCTAATCCTGCACAGTTCTGAACCCTTTTCATGCTTTTTTAAGATCAGTGGGAAAACAAGATAGTCATCTTCTTGCACAGTGGAGTCTAAAGCACAAAATACAAAACTGGGCCTGCAGAAAGCTTCTTTCCTGTTTTCTTAGCATGTTAGCTAGGGGCAACAGCAACAGAAGGTCTTTACCTTGTAGTAGCAGATGGTTGGATGTGTTTCTGTATTGTTTAAAATTCTTGCAGCTTTTCCAGCTTCTGGAGTTCAGCTAGAACTGCTCTTAGTAGCCTAATTTTATTAGGTTAGATTTTGATTACATTTGGTTTACAGTTACAGTTTGATTTCTTCATTAATTTAGATTTGATGTTCTTAACTTAAATCCTTGAGTTTCCAGATCAGTTTGCTCAAGGCCAGGACCTTTGCTGGAGGTGAAGGAGGCTGAGTGACCGTGTTTATCACATGTCCAAGCTGCCTGTGCCCAGCTGAGAGTCAAAATGTAGTTGGAAGACTGGGTTAAAAGGGAGTGAGTGCCTTGCTAGTTGCTCTCCTCCTTCCGTGAAACACCTGCACTCCTGGTTTTGGTAAATGCGGTAATCCCAGTTGCTAAGTGTGTTACTTGGCACTGCTTGTCAGCACACTAACAATTCAATAGACTTAAGTCTAAGTCTAGTATTCTGAGAACCAGTTTAGAGCCTATGTCCTGTCTGCACCAAGCACCAACAAGTGTCTGAGGTAAGATGGTGTTTAAATATGCTTGAGTCATTCCCAGACCTGGATTAAATGCCATGTATTCAGACATCAACATGAGAATCATACACCGCATCCGGATGTGAACAGGTATGGTACTTTCCAATAGAGTGAAAACAGAGCAGTATAAAAGGAGACCGTTTTAGGTTATGACTTTCAATAATCTGACCTGAACCAATTTCACTTTTCTCCCAAGGTGACTTTTAACTTCAGGGATAGGCATGAGCAGCTGTCTGTTTTCTGGATAAAGATAAGTGTAAATTCATCATTAAAACACTAGATTTTGCAGATTATTACAGCTT
>NW_010138205.1:0-907 GCF_000699245.1 Pterocles gutturalis | reverse complement strand
ATGCCGTAAGTCACCTAGAACAGTTTTGACTAGACCATGCCAAAATAATTTGTGTCTTCTGAAAAGGATATAGTTTTATTCAAGTTATTTTTTCAAACCCTACTTGGAAAGATTTTATATATTTATGAGAGGCTCTGCTTAAATCATACAAAGGGAATTTTCAGGAAAATAGCTCCATAAATCTTGGGAAATGCAAAACTAACAGACATATGAAGGATTTGTATTTAGAAAAGAATCTCCCAGTGGGTTGCTCTCAGCAGAAAATGAAAAGGTCTTCTTTGCATTCACTTGAACTATTAGTGCAATTTTTGCTGATATAGCAGTTGTACAGGTACGGCCACTGTCACAGTCCCAGATCTCAGTGCTGCAAATTAGCAAGGTTTTAACTTTGCTCCAAATATCATGCTAGCTCATTTTCATTATGAAAAAGGTGGGGGGGGAGGAGAATGGGACAAAACACCTATTGGCAAAGCACATGATAATTGTTTAAGCAGGCCCCACAAGTCATGCATTTCAATTATTTGTTCAAAGCTGCCTGCAATTAAGAGTTGCAAACAAGGTTTTTGAATGCAAAGTCAGACAATTAAAATGTTTCATGAATGCCTTAGAGAGAGAAGTTCTGAATTAGCACTTTGAATACACAAGACCTCTTGTTTTCTAATCTCCTTTCGCTTTTACTCTGTGAAAGAGAGGGGAGATGTATATTTTTCCCAGAATTTTTCTTTTAAGCTGGCCTGATCCTAGGGAAGATTGAATCATCCTCGTCTTTGACTTGTACATTTGAATGTCTTCTGCTCCTTGAGAGATCATCCTTGTTGCCTCATAATGGTCCAGGTGCAAAAAAACTTTGCCTACGTCTGGCTTGTTCTCGAAGGGGGGTCGTAAATCACTTTAAGCATCTCTCCTC
>NW_010138204.1:0-811 GCF_000699245.1 Pterocles gutturalis | reverse complement strand
CTGAAGAAACTGAGAGCTTCATATATTTTTAACAAAAACCACAGTTACTCTGAAGAGTACTGGCAGGGAATCTGAATTTTCAAGGTATGCAACAATGTACTTGGCATAAACTCACTTTTTTAATCTTTTAGCTTTACCTATTTTTCCCGTAATTCCTTCTGACACTGCTGCTTTTGGAATAATGCTCTTGTACCAGCGTCCTCTTTTGTATATGCTTCAGTTGATTTAAATCAGTTTTTTTCTTAGCTTCTGGGAAAAATTTCTTTGATGTGGTGTTGCTGTCGTTCTTCTGGTCCATGTTGTGCATATTCTGTGATATTTGTGAAATGATGGAATTTATTACAGTTTTGGTATTTTATTTTGGTTTGTGGTGTTTGCTGTGCTAAGTGTGAGTCTGTGTAGTGTTGTTGTAGATCCTGGTTTTGATCCCCACCAGCCTCTGTGTTCCAGGACACTCTTCTTGTAACGCGTGGATCATCTAATTTGTGTCTGGAGTGCTAGAAAACAGTCAGTTCACTGTGAATGTCATTCGGGATTGGGAAACTTCCTTTACTTGCCAGGTTTTTATGCTTTGTCAAGAGATAATAATGAATCTTTCAGTCATACTTGTTTAGGTGGCTTGTGGTAGTTTCGGGTGGGCTGGTTGGTTGGTTGGTTTGGGAGAAGGGGTTGAAGTGTATGGTTTTTACAAATTGATCCCTTAAGTATTAATTCCTTCAAATTGAAAGACTGTCTCTGTAATCTGAAGGCATGTTGTAGTTGATCTAGAGTACAAAAAGAACGTAGGGAAAAAAAACATTTCTCATGCACA